>NC_141552.1:29367500-29500000 GCF_021556685.1 Rattus norvegicus
GCCTAGCACCTCACGGGGCAGGGCAGCAGCAAGGCCATCCTCTCACCCCAACCAACCCTCAGAGCATGGCCAGAAGTTTCTGACGACTAGACAAGCAGGTGGGTGGAAGACTGAAGGATGATTATTGACACCAAAGTGGATATTACAAGCAATAAAAAAAAATATCGATGAACAAATAAATAATAAATAGAACACACAAGCTCTTCTCGGGTTGCAGTGGAGGCCTGGCATGCTTGTGAGTTCCCAGCAAATGGCCAGTTTGTTTGTGCTGCATCCTGGGAGACTTTTCGTGAGCATTCAGTCACTCCACATAGGGCAGCAGCATTGTTTTTGAGAGATTATGGGGTCTCCCTACCAACAAGGAAAAAACTGACCTTCATCAAGGTCACACACACACACACACACACACACACACACACACACACGGGCTTAAATGACCATGGCAGTAGTCACTGCTCGTCTATTAATGCACTCTTGTGTCACGGGCACTCTGGCCACTGGGGAGCTGAAAGGTAAATACTGCCTCTACCATAACCAGACATGCAGCTCAGAAGCACTCTAGACACACATCAGAGCATCTCAGACAGGCCTGCAGTTTCCAGCCAAATAAAAACAGCGCAGAAGGGTCCAGAATGATGGGCTTCTGCTTGTTTCACCAGACCAGAAGCATTCCATAGAATGGCTCTGAAGGACCATGGGGTATTTCCAGCCAAGGGAGAGCTGAGGCAGGAAGATTAGGAGTTCAAACCATAGGGGCTGGAGATTTAGCTCGCTGGTAGAGCACTTGCCTAGCAAGCGCAAGGCCCTGGGTTCGGTTCCCAGCTCCGAAAAAAAGAAAAAGAAAAAAAGAAAAAAAGAAAAAAAAGGAATTCAAACCATGCTGGGCTATACAGTTAGTTCCTGTCTCTAAGAAATAAAATAAGTCCTAATGGTGAGAGAAGTTACTCCTTCCTTGACATGAAGCAGAATATACATTTTTATATGTTATGAATACATACTATATATACACCTATATGCGCATAATACATACCTCTATGTGCACATATATACCTATGTCTGTACATATATACTCCTGTGTGTTGCACATATAAACCCCTGTGTGTATGCACATATACACATGTGTGTGCATATACCTGGGTGTGCATGGGATGGGGGTACAACAGTTGAGAGTTCCTCATTCTCCAAATCATCCAGGTTTATGTGCTAAATGGTGGCTACTCAGAGCTCAGCTCCTGGGTCATCTCTGCTCCCTGCTGCTTGCTGCGTTATTGGAAGACAATCTATTTGCTCAGCACTTTCCCAGGGCCTCAGTTGGACCTCAACACGCCCCATACTGTCAGGTGTGGGGTTTTCCACTAGCAGCGTCTCATTGGTGCTCAGAAGGGTTAGATTTGAGAGCATTTTGAACCCTCAGTCTGCAGTGCATGAGCCATAGTAATCACAGGATTGGATAAGCTGGTGTAGACAATGTGCTCAGAACACACCTGAGGGTGTAGCAGGGGCCAGAGACACGGATCAGCTTCATCACTGTGCCATGGCCTCTGTTGGCACTTGCTGCTTTTTCCTGGAGAGAATGGACCTTAAACATGTGAATATCTTCTTGTCCCTTTCTGGATGCAGACACCAACGGAAAAACGCCAGGAGTTTTCCGGGATACCTGGGTCCACACTGGAAATGCCCAAGAGGCTGTTCACCCCTGACTGAGCATCTTGTGCACGATAGATGTCCTGCTTCATTCTCCCCCCTGTGCCTGGTACCATTTGGGAATGCAGCCTGCATTGGTCACAATGCAACAGTGATCAGAAAACAGCATCCATGGGTAACTTAAACTCTGCCTCATTCTCTCTGTCTGTGCAATGGGGACAGTGATGGGTCCAAATAAACAAGATTTTATGAGACTTGTACAAGGGAATAGTTTTAAAATCCTTAGATGATTGAGTTCTGTATGCAAACCTGTGTGAGGGTATGGCACATGAATTTAACTGTTAAGATAACACAGACTTAGAATATTCCCAGCATAAGCTAAGATATTCTAAAGATATTCAGATTATTGAAACAGTGGACCCCAAAGGATTGGGAATGTCTCTAGGAATCTCATGCTGGGAGAAGGAAAAGGCACCAGGCAGAGGGAGATCCTGTTCAACTTCACACCATTCTAGCAACTTGTCATACCTAATCTATGGCAGTTTGACTAGGAATAGACTCGTGTGTGAATGCTTGGCCCATAGGGAGTTGCACTATTAGGAGATGTGGCCTTGTTGGGGGAAGTGTAAGGCTTTGAGGTAATTTAAGCTCAAGCCCAGCCAATACGGAACACAGCTTCCTTCTGCTGCCTGAGATTCCGGATGTAGAACTCTCAGCTCCTTCTCCAACACCACATCTGCCTGTATGCTGCCATGCTTCTCAGCATGATAAAGGACTAAACCTTTGAAACTGTAAGTCAGCCCCAGTTAAATGCTTTCCTTTACAAGGGTTGCCGTGGTCATGGTGTCTCTTCACAACAGTGGAAATCCTCATTAAGACAACCACCTTACAGGAAGAGTCTGAAGTCCAGACAATGATGGGTCAGTGGTGGGTAAGACCACACCTTGATTAGGTCTACTTGCAAGTCCTTGGCCTTCTATTTAAAGTTTAATCTGGGGGTTGGGGATTTAGCTCAGTGGTAGAGCGCTTGCCTAGCAAGCGCAAGGCCCTGGGTTCGGTCCCCAGCTCCGAAAAAAAGAAAAAAAAAGTTTAATCTCACTTCAGGACACCTCCTTCCATGAAGCCAGAAGTCGATGGGGCACAAGCTTCTGGTTCATTAATGCTCTTCTGGTCCCACACAAGGGCCCTGAATACAGAGAGTGTTGGTTCCATGATGGGTATGGTCTAGATGCATCCTCTGAGCTAGGCTCCCTCAACTCATAAAACAAAGTGTTCAGACTCCTTCCTTTACCTCATATGTGTTCACCCCTAACATCTGATACCTCCTCTTCCACACGATGAAGCAGCATAGAGGGGTTCACCGGAAGCATCAGAGTGGATTAACTCACTCTGCTCTACTGGGAACAGTGCTTCTCAAATGGAGTGACTCTTCTCCAGGGGACGTTTACCATTTAGAGACATTTGGGTTGTTGTAACTTGGAAAGAGTTTGCTTTTGGTTCCAGAGAGTTGAGACCCAAAACGTCAACAGTGGTAGGACTGAGAAACTCTGTGAGATGCCACACCATGTGTAAGAGAGTCTTTCACAGACTAGCTGCCACTCGTGTGTGACCTACCTCAGCCAGGACAGACTAGGTTATAGTGAGTGACACATGTTGTTATACTTCAGAGGCTGAGCTCTGTGAGGGTTTGTTCTGCCTAAGGCTCAGTGTCTGGAGGACATCTTAGGATTTCTCTTGTGATAAAGTACCATGACCAAAAGCAACTTGCAGAAGAAAAGGTTTGTTCAACTAATACTTTTACATTACAGGCTATCACCAAAGGACATCAGAGCAGGGACTCAAGCTAGTAACCTGGAGGCAGGAACTGATACAGAAGCCATGGAGGGCTTGTTCCTTGTGGCTTGCTCAGCCTGCTTTCTTAAAGCACCCAAGACCACCAGCCCAGGGGTAGCACCACCCCCAGTGAGCTAGGCCCTTCCATGTCCATCATTAATCAGGAAAATGCACCCAAAGCTTTCCCATAGACCAATCTGGTGGGAACATTTTTCTTAACCGAGGTTCCTTTTGCAAAATGACTTTAGTTTGTGTCAAAGTGGCACAAAATTATCCAGTGCAGGAGGCTGCAGTTCATTTCGTCCTCACTCTGGGTACCAGACTGAGGATACCTAACTTCTTCGGGACCTGACCAGTTATGGTGGATGAAGGAATGAGCCTAAGCCATTGTTCATCTGTTTTGCTTTTGTTTATATTCTTGGCCATTCTCACCACATTGCCACATTGAACTTCAAAGAGAGTGAGCGAGTTCAATCTTACTATAGGTCTGAAAAGAAATTGACTTCGAGGAGCTCCTTTGACCCAAACACATTCTAGTCCCCTCTTTAGAACCTCACCTGGACCATGGGGGAACAGTCTGCCTGCTCACTGGGGTGGTAAGGATGTCCTTGTTTGGAGTTCCCACCTTATCTTGCACTATCTTAACATGCTACACTGTGGCTGCTGGTCTGCTACACTGTGGCTGCTGGTCTGCTACACTGTGGCTGTTGGTCTGCTACACTGTGGCTGTTGGTCTGCTACACTGTGGCTGCTGGTCTGAAGGATGTATATGGAAGGGACTTTTGCTTACTGTGTTCCTGACAGCTAACCCACTGTTGACTAGGAATGGAGCCTAGAAATGACTTTCTGAATTAGGGAAACTCTTATTCATTTTTTTACCTGAGATGAGAACTTGAGGAAGTGGACTCTGGGCAAATGCTCAGGTTTCTGGTCCAAAATGCTGATGTCATCCTGTAATGTCGATGCAGTGTTTCTAAATGCAGGGTTGATGTTCTATGGCCTTCTTCTCTGGACTTCTCTGTTCTGCTGCCTTATCTCACTGTTGCCCAAGCCCATGCCTCTTTTGGGGGAAATAGTAAAACTCTTAACCTTAAAAAACAAACAAACAGGGCTGGGGATTTAGCTCAGTGGTGGAGCGCTTACCTAGGAAGCGTAAGGCCCTGGGTTCGGTCCCCAGCTCCGAAAAAAAAAGAACCAAAAAAAAAAAAAAAAAACCAACCAACCAACCAAACAAACAAAAAAACAGTAAAACTAGGTCATCAAGATAGTTTCTTGGGACTCTGGCATTGTCTAGACACCACTAAGTGGTGCAATATGGGTTGGATCATGAAATAATGGCCAGGTGTCAGCTTTGGCCCAAAGGCATCAGATTTATTTTATTTTCTCCGATCTTAAAAATGCCTCAAAATTTTTATAATGAATCAGAATAGTGTAGTAGGAAGCAGAACTGGCGTCCTAATTCCATTTCTGTTTCTGTGATTTATCACAAAACTTGACAAGAAACAATTATGGAAAAGACAGTTTTAATAAACTCACAATTCCAGATTATACAGTTCATCGTCTCAGAAATATCAGAGTGGCAGGAACTTGATGCAGCTGGCCTCAAGATACCTACTGAGAAGAGCAGAGATAATTGAATATATCTGTGATCATTTGCTTGCTTCCTTGCTTGTGCTCAGTGTCGTTTCTTCCACTCTTATTCAGGTCAGAACCTTCTGCATAGGGAATGGTGCTGCCCACAGTGGACTGTATCTTCCCATATCAATTTACTTCATTAAGACAATCCTCTAAAGACATGCCCATGGGCCAACCCAGTGTAGACCTCATTGAGAGTCTCTTCCACGGGGATTCTAGGTGTGTCAAAGTCAACAATTAGAGCTAATCCTCACAGTTAACAATGGAGAAAGAAGTCTGAGAAGACAAGCTGATAACATTCAATTCTGGGTGCTAAAAGGCCTAGCACGGGAGGATCCCAGGGAGGTGTGTTCCAGGCAGAAGAAGCAGCAAGTATACAGTCACCAAATTACTTGGTGCTGTGAGAGAAATGACCTTGTAAACCCCGTGAAATGCCACTTGTATATTCTCCAAATTACATGATCAGTCAGGAGAAGATGCCTAATTAGCAACTGAAAATCTTGCTGCTTTGAAAGTGATGCTAATTTTCATTGGATTTCTTCCCTAGAAATGGAAATGTCTGTACAAACCTTATGCTTGGGATTAAAATTTCAAGTGTTGCTAAGATTTTGATTAAAATTAGCTTAATTAAAAAAATGTTAATTGCCTCGTTGTCTTTCGCTGCTTGCAGTCCAAATTCCACCGCGGGGCTCCATTTCTGCACCTGCTAGAGTTGTGCAAGCTGCCAGTTCAAACAGCCACATGTCAGCAAAGAAAAGGAAAATAAAGATTTTTGTATTTGTGAAATACTGCACCGGTGCTCATAGTATAAAATAGCCCAGTGTGGTCCCAGCTGAATAGTAAGAGGGTGATTTATTCCCCAGGTTCTGTTTCCATTTTGGCTGGTTATGATAGCATATCAAGTGAGCTTTCTGATTGAATTACCACCTTGTATTCAGGCTGGGACCATGCATTATTACATATGTAAGTATAAACATTGACGCAGATGAGTTTTCCTAATGAAACCAGAGGCCGTTTATTTTCTTCTGCATAACGGGTGGTGCTGGGGCCCAGATTTATTTCTCAAAGTGACTACATGCTTATTTTCCAATTTGTCATTCACTCTTAGCATGAGCACCCCGATAATTCAGCTCTGCCCGTCTTTGAGCGTGCACATTTTAATGTAGGGCTGGGTTTTTTTTTTTTTTTTAATTTTTTTTAAACTGAAATCAATTTCAATGTGATTTATCATTAGAGAATTACCTTATGTAAAATGCTTAAGTGAACGAACTAATAACTTTAGGCCTATTAGTTAGCGAGGGCAATTTTCAGCGGCTCAGTTCTAAATAAATGCTAGGCTCCCGGGGGGTGGGGGGGGCACATTTTCATTCTGTTCCTGACACTGTGTACGTTAGTTATTACTGAGTTTCGGAATGTCTAGAAGCTTCAAATGAACTGAATTGCTTTTAAATATGGCTGAATCTCATTTGATAGGAGTTGAGCCACTTGACTTGGACCTGCTTGGTTTCCTATTATCCCTCTACTTAAACCGGCTGGCCCAACCTGGAGTTTATTCAGCGCTTCGTAATTTAAGATACTAACGTGGCGCCCTGGGCTCTCTCTTGCATATGGAATCAAGTGCAGCTTCCAGGCTTTGAGAGTCTGCTAATGGTTTGCTTAGGGAAGGCTCAGCCATGTGGGCCCTTGGGCGAAGCAACTGAAAGAAAGGCACCATGGGAACAAGTGTAGATTCAGAGATGGAAGTTTGGCCCTCGAATTTTCTAGGACAAACTGGGCAATGGTTCTTTAAGACTCGAACTATGAGTTTAAGGACACGGCAACTTTTAGTCACAGAACAGAATCAGCTAATAATAACAGTAACAATTAACAGCAAACTGCCCATTTGCTGCAGTAACAAAATATACCATGGGTTCTATCAGAATATATAAGATAGACGTGTTGTCTGGTGTGCATGTGATTTGAGTGTGTTCCCCAAAGTCATATGTGTTGGAAGCTTAGTGCCCAGTGAACAGCACTGAGAACCAGTTGAACCTTGCTGAAGCAAGCCCCAGAAGAGAACTATGGAAATACCGTCCCAGGAAGGCTTCAGGAAAGGGATCGAGGTAGTTCCTAACTGACCCACTGTAAAGTTAGAGCTTGCTGGCTTCTCAACTGCACAGTCAAATCCTGGTTCACTCTCGCCATGTCCTGACAGTCAAGGTTCCTCCCAACACCATGACAAGGAGGCCGAAGAATTTCTTTATATAATACTTCAATTTAAGATACTTTGTTAATGGACTGTGACAATATCGTAATAAAGAGAATACTGACACATTTACTGAGGACTTTCTGTGTGCGGGTGTCTTCCTAACCACTTGATGTGTATGGGCTTCCTAATCTTCACAACAGTGATCCAAAACACACCCGGATTTCACTGTATAGATAAAGAAACTGAGGCCAGAGTAGCCTACATAATGATGAGAGGAACTGAGATTCAAAACCAGACTGTTTGGCTCTAAAGCTCCCACTACTTCCCAAGCTGCCTCAGTGAGCTCTCCATCTTTTTTTTTTTTTTCCTTTTTTTTTTCTTTTTTTCCGGAGCTGGGGACCGAACCCAGGGCCTTGCGCTTGCTAGGCAAGCGCTCTACCACTGAGCTAAATCCCCAACCCCGAGCTTTCCATCTCTTAAGCAATGTCTGCTTAAAAGCATCTGTTCAAACCCCACAGCCTTTTGTCTGGCTGGAAAACAGTGCGAACAGCCATAGGACCATCTAGGATCTGGACTTAAGAGAGCAGAGGATGCAGTTGAGTTCCAGCTCAGGTTGTCACTTAGGTCGAGGGGCCCAGTTTCAGTGATCTCCTTCAGTTTCCCTGCAGGTTGAAGGCACTAATGACAATATTTCCACTGTGAGGCATGAATGACCCTCTATAATGCCCCATGGGTCAGAAACTCTTGCCCACGTTTAAACTAGAGCCCTGCCCACCTGGTGTAAACTATCCTTAAACTAAAACCCTACCCAGGTTCACTCTGGTGAGTGCCCTCTGGGAGCTGGCTTTAAAGTCTCAATCTGCATTTCTAATTACCTCCTGCCTGCCAGCCCTCAGAGGACTTGCCTGGCGATTGAGGTGACACCGCTAAGAAATGTCTTTGAGTTCCTCGGAAGAAAGGGTTTCTGTACAATCCAGCTGCTGGTGTTGCCATTTAGAAAAATCTGGAAACCCAAGCGCTCTACCGAAATGCTCGCGGGGAGTTGAAAGGCGGGGGTGGGGAGTCGGGGTGGGGGGTGGGGTTGGGGGGATTATCTTTTAAGTCGGGAATGTTGATGTTTGCAAATATTTTCTTGCCGCCTCTCCTAATACTGCAAATTGACTGCTCGAGATAATGGGCCGAAGGTGACGTCACAGGAACAGCGGCTTTCAAATGCACCAGACGGGTGGGCAGGCAGAACCACTTAGCGTTAATTAGGAAATCCTTAAGCAAGAGTTTGCAAAGCATTGGCTAACCCTCAGGGTTTGCATCCTTCTCCAACACTAAAAGTCAGACCTTGAATAATGGCAGTACTAGGACCCGAGAGGCTCCCTGGCCTCTGTGAGTGTGGGGACAGTACTCTGGTGCTCTGAACGCCTCTGACAAATAAGTGCTGGGATCTGATAGGATGCTTCAGGGCAAAGGGCAGGCTTGCTTTCTTTGGACTTGCTTTCTAAAATGACTGTTTTGGCTTTTTGGAAAGCCTGGTAAAGTATCTCCTTCTTCTTCAGCTGCCTCTCATTGGTCAGTGTGAGCACTCAGGGGAGAGCTGGCCCTGTCCAAAGGTGCTTGGACTATTTGGGAAACAGAATGGGATGGTCGGGGTTGTTTTCCTCTTTTCTTTTCTTTCCTTTTCTTTTCCTTTCTTTTCTTTTATTTTCTTTTCTTTTCTTTTCTTTTCTTTCTTTTTCTTTCTCTTTGGAGCACAGAGCTGCAAGGGGACAGCAAACAGTGGGGAAGGTGAGCCCAGGCTGATGGAAAGGCTGTAATCCAGTGCTTGGGATAATTGGCAAACCATTTTTCTTGCCCTAACACCATAGATAAATAGACAATAGATTGATAAAAGGTAGAGAGATAGGAAAGACAGATGGTAGTCAGGCATGGAAGGTATGAGAGAGAGAGAGAGAGCAGGTAGAGATGGCGGTTGACGGGTTCTTAGAGACTGTCCACACAAAACCACACCTCTCGCCTCACAGGGAAGAGGTTGATTCGTTCTGGGGCCAAATATGAGTGACCATGACCCAGGAAAACAAATCTCGGTTACCTCAAATTCTACATCCCAATGTGGTGACAGTTTCATGAAGTTTTGATAGTCATAGAGCAAAGGAAGCTGTAAATCAAGGCACTTTTCAAATATACTATAGAAACATCAAAGAGGCAGGCTAGAGCAAAGCGGGAAAAAGATAAGCCTCAGATACTCTCTGATGAGACTCTTAGCTTTTGCGTTCCTGGAAGCCAGTGGTGTTCTGAATGAATGCACTCCATGGAGAGTGCTCTCTTCTTCATTCCAGTGATGACAAGCACTTAGGTCAGGTACAAAGGAGACCAGTAAACTGAGATTAAATAAACAGTTGTTAAGAGGGCTAGAGATGGCTCAAGGGAATTTGCCTCTGGACTGGAAACATTGCTTTCTCTCCATAGCCATTATTGACATTTAGGTAATCAGTTAATCAGGCCTGAAGAAGGCTCAGTTTGAAGGCACAGTTTCTTTCTGGAAACTTTGGCTCACAATATGCCAGATATGATACATGGGTGAGTAGACAGCTAGATGATAAAAGATAGATGCTGGAAGACATGGTAGGAGATGGTTAATAGATGATAGACAGATGATAGAATATAGGTAGATATATGACAGGTAGGTCATTGATAATGGCTAGATGAAAGATAGATTACAGATCATAGATCTTAGATACTAGCTAGGTAGATGCCAGATAGATTACAAATAGGTAGATGATAGGTCATAGATACATGCCAAACAGGTGCTAAACTCTTAACTATTTATAAAAGTAATACATTTCTTTCTGTGGAAAATTTAAAAAAGGCAAAAAACAACACCAAAAAGAAACTATCTCTGATCCTTCCCCCCACTGGGAACCTCTGTCTGGTTTCCAGACATTTCCCTCCAGCTGAGATGATGCTAAGAAACTCATTTGGCTTCTAGTAATTTCTGTAGCATTCTCCACCAGCACTGTCTGATGGCCCTGAGGATGCCCTTCAGGACTCAGCCATCAGATATGTAACAAACATCCTGGTCCTGGACACTCAAGTGGTTCTCAGCCTTTCTTTCCTACTTGGTACTGGGAGGAACATATTCCACCCAACTCACTCTTCTTTGCCAAGCACACAGGCGGGACTCACCTGAGACCGTCTCTGAGTCACAGCTTTAGAGGGGAATCAAAATGACTATAAGGACCCTTTTACCCTCCAGAATGGAAAAGGAAAACCAGAAGCCACCATCTTTTAACTTTATAAGGACGATTTATATATCTATATATCTTGTGACTCTCCTGGAGAATCATCAGAGGGAAAGGGGATCAAGTCACTGACCCAGAGCAGGGAGTGTCGCTCTGAAAAGCTGCCACCACAGACTTCCCAGCCTGTATTTCCATGCATGCCTGGTGCTAGCTGTGAGCCCTCTCAGTAGAGGCTCAGAAGGTTTCCACACAGCATGCCCCCTGGGCTATCTCTTAAGGGAGAAGATGACAAGGAACCTCCCCATTGAATCTTGAGATTATGTGTATATAAATGGGGTGTTTTGTTGATGCCCGTGACCCCCTGTAGCTTCCTGCTGCCACCAGGGCTTCTAGGACACCATGCTGGAGTGATTTGAGCCCCACCTGAGCCCAGAAGACTGTGCTCACGAGAGATTGCTCAACCCACACTGAACGCTGATGAGGCACAGGGCAGAGGCTTGTTGCCCTCTTCCTTCCAACTCCTGCAAGTTCCCAGGTCTCTGCGTTCTGCTCCAGGATCACGCTGTGTGTTGGGAAAGCGGCTAGAGAACCGGGAGCATCTATGGGGGCATTCTTTGGGCCCCACCATAACCACCTTTTCTTTCTCTCCTTCCTGGGATTCAGTCGGATTCGTCCATGGCCCCAGGTTGCTTGGGGATCTTGACCTATCCCTGACTCTGACTGAAAATGGTAGTCTTTAATTTCACAGGGTCTTTTCTAATTCTCAAAGAGCAATAATAGGTTTAATGGTATTTAACGGAGAGACCTACCCTCATGCATTGCTGCTTCAAACTCAAAACTGTTTAAATTCCAAAGGAGGATAAACACAAAGCATTGGGGAGCTCGCTCCCGGACAGATCAGAGCACAGGGATTCACATTTTCCTGCTGTGTCACTTTTTCTTAAAGTAGTGTTCAAGTTTCACTTGGTAATTTCTTGGTACTATATCTCGGTTGTGCATTTACTCTCTAAAATCCTTGTGGAATCCCCTATAGAGATTGAATTGCATCATTGCTCCTGTCCTCCACTGTTTATTAAGCAACTACTGTGTGCCAAGTATTGTGCTAGGGAGTGTGTTTAACAAAGTGATTATGACTGGTGCCCTCTGATAGACATGGCCAGCTTGAAGTAGCTTAATGGAAATGATCACATGTGTGCAAATTCATGTGTCGATGAGCTCATAGTAAGTGCAAGGAAGGACCAGTGGGAGTTGGATCTGCCCAGAAAACTGGTTCAGGTTCTGATGGGTTTTGCCTGGTTCCTTGAAAGAGGAAATGCCAGCTGGGCAGTGGTGGCACGTGCCTTTAATCCCAGCACTCTGGAGGCAGAGGCAGGCAAAGTTCAAGGTTAGCATGGTCTACAGAGCAAGTTACGAGACAGCTAGGTCTACACAGAGAAACCCTGTGTTGAAACACCACCACCCTATTAAAAAAAAGAGAGAGAAAGAGAGCTCATAAGAGAAGTGCCAGCTCATGTATGAAAAGTTTTGTATAGACTCCAGACAGAGAAGCAGGAGGGAAGACGTTTTCCAGGTAGCCACACCATATGACAACTCATAGAAGATAAGACATGGACAGGAGACAGTTTCATCAGTAAGATGCCTGCTACATGAGGATCTGAGTTTGGAGCCCCAGCACCCGCATGCAAAAGCTGGGTGGGTATGGTTGTGCCCCTGTAACCATAACACAGGATTTTAGAGACAGGGGACTTTCCGGATCTCACTATCCAGCCTCTAGCCAATTAGTGAGTACCTGGTTCAAACAGAAAGACATATAAGAACCGAGGAAAATACCCAACATCATCTTCTGGCCTCTACACACATGGGCAAACACATGCAAATATTTACACAAGTACACACACACACACACACACACACACACACACACGTACACCAGGAGAAGCCCAACACATACTTGTCTCAACTGGTGGGGACAGGGACAGATAAATGGGCAGAACTAGAAAGAGCAAGCCTGGGGCAGGCCATGGGAAGGCAGTGGAACATTATCTTATAAACAAGGAGGAAATTGTTTTCCCTTAAAAAATAATTTGTCCAGGGTTGGAGAGATGGCTCAGGGGTTAAGAGCACTGACTGCTCTTCAGGAGGTCCTGAGTTCAATTTTCAGCAATCACAACCATCTGTAATGGGATCAGATGCCCTCTTCTGGGGTGTCCGAAGACAGCGACAGTGTAGTCACATATATAAAATAAATAAATAAAATCTTTACAAAAATTGTTTATATTTGTATTTTAAGGTCTTTATAGCTTGCACTGTGAAGAAAGGGACAAAGATGGAGATGAGCTTTGCTGGGTCCACGGCAAGGTAGGGTTGTCTCAGGTGTGGTGATGTCTGTGATTAGTGGGTGGGAAGATTGAAAGATATAGAACATTGACAAATCCTGGCCACCGTGCATAGAAATTGTACTAGTCAGGGTTCTCTAGAGTCACAGAACTTATAGGTAGTCTCTATACAGTAAGGGGATTTGTTGAGGTCAGCAGCAGCTGTGAACGGAAGTCCAAGGATCTAAATGTTGCTCAGGCCCACAAGGCAAGCAGGTGAAGAAGACTCTTCTTCTTCCAGCCTTGTGTAGGTCTCCAGCAGAAGGTGTGGCCTAGATTAAAGGTGTGGACCACCACACCTGGATCTGGGACTTGCTTTGTCCCAGATGACCTGAACTCAGAGATCTCCTTACCTTAGTCTTCTTGGATTCATAACCACTATGTCTCAAGATCTCCATGCCAAGATCCAGGGCAGAAACCTGTCTCTCCCAGCCTCAAGATCGGGATCACAAGGTGAGCCTTCCAATTCTGGATTGCAGTTCATTCCAGATAGAGTCAGGTTGACAACCAGGAATAGCCACTATAGGGATGAAGGCCACTGTGAGAAAGATGACATGGAAGATGTCCAGATTCTGAACCCAAGCAGTCCCTGACCCAGAGGGAAGGCTCTGAAGATCTTGGAGACTATCACAGTCAACAAGGCATTATAACAATGACTATAGTGTTTGTGTATGGCCTCTGACTTGCTAGGCATCTGGGTACATAAGAGCAGGCCCCAGATCGATGGTTAGTTCTTATTCTTCAGCATGGGAATGCTATGAAACACGAGTACAATAATGATATAAGAAGCTAATATCAGCATCAATGAGAAGGTTTGCATCTCCACACAAGTGATTCTCTAAACCTCGAATAGTTCCCTAACATTTGATGGTACCTGACAACAAAGAGGCCCTGAGCGCTCACACTGAGTGGTATGTTTGCCTGTTTTCCGTCCCAACTTGAGCTGTTATTCATACAGATCCAAGTGCAAATTCAGGATATGCAATTCTTAAGAGACTGGATCAGGTTTCTAATTCATTTCAATAAGTCTTTGAAAAGAAATAGTGAATGTTTCATTTTTTTTTTCCAGGAAGTAAATGATGGCATTTGTGCGGTTATAAATCATGATGGATTTCCATATTCTTACACATAATCTTTTTTTTTTTTCCCGCTCCCTTAGAAAGGAAAATTAAGATTGTTGCACCATGGGATCACTTTCATTATCTTTAGCATACAAATGATCTTTTAAGAAGATTTCTTCCGTCTACATATGTACAGTATCAATGATGTAATTTACATTGCATCCTTCATATTAACACTCTGATCCATCATCGCTAACAATGCGGGGTCTTTGTGCGAGGGGCTGTTGGACAAATGTTTTAGCTTGTGAGGAGAAAATTGTTAGCATTTGAATAGAGAATGGTACAGGAAGGATTAATAGCCTGCTTTGATGGATTAGAATGTAGGGAAATTGCTCAATATTAATATGAAAATGTTTGTGAATTGGTTGCAAGGTGCTGTCAATGGGAAATGATTATGTCTCGGAGGCCTTATCAGTTGAGACTTGACTCTTAGCAAAGGCTCGCACACAAAAGGCGGATGAGGGGGGTGAAAGATGGCTGGCTTGGGGAGCTGGGACAAATACTCATGGTTCAACTAGCGCTCCTCTGATCACTGTGCCTGACCTTCCCATAGCATGATCTTTACGTTAACGTATCTGACTGTGCCTTTATATGAAAAGAGACCAAGTGTGGGTCATGCACTGTTGCTCCTGCCTCTCTGAACCATTCCTTCTTTCAGGCCCCATCAGAAACAGCAGGACATGGTGTATACGAATCGAGCTTAGAATTGGTTTCCTTGATGTACAATGGCTTCTAGGGTGATGATTCACAAACATAGTCGATATTTCAATATCGTAAACTAAGAGATCAGAGAAGTCGCTCGGTGTGTAGAAGCACTTTCTGCACCAGATCGATGGTCCAAGTTCCAGGTCCCAGACCCAGATACAAAAATGGAGGTGGGGTGTGCATTCATGCTATAGGGTTTGTTCAAGGAGATGAGAGGCAGAGACAGGAGAACCTACCAGGTGTTCAAAGACTAAATATTAAAAACAACACCAGAAAGACCTTCTGGCTATGAAATCTTAACAGTTGCAACTTCTAACTGGAGTGGTTTGAGCATATTAATTGGCCTTTTAAAACATCTCCTAAGTTGAATGCAATGATACATCCTGGTAATAGCAGACAGGAGGCTCCTGAGTATGAGGCCAGCCTGGGCAACATAGAAAGATCCAATCAAAAGATAAATAAAACAAAATAAATTAAAATAAAAATTCTTAGAAGTTCAAATTATAAAAAAAAAATAGACATACACCTTAATCATAATACTTGGGAGGCAGAGGCAGGTGGATCTCTGAGTTTGGCACTTGAGACCACCCTGGTCTACAAAGCAAGTTCCAGAACAGCCAGGGCTGCACAAAGAAACCCTGCTCAATACACACACACACACACACACACACACACACACACAAATGAAAGAAAGAGACAGTGAGTGAGTGAGTGTGTGAGTGAGTGAGAGAGAGAGAAGAGATAGAGAAAGAAAGACAGACACTATAGGTTTTCCTGTTAGGAAGAGAAAATGCAGATATGTTCTTCCTGATTTAAGCATTTTGCTATTGAACTATTTTACCTCATAAATGTATGTACAACCTTTTTTTGAGATGGGGTCTTTCTACATAGTCCTGGCTGTCAGTAAACTTGCTATACTGGCCAGGCTAGCTTCAAACTCACAGAGATGCACCTGCCTGTGCCCCGAGTGCTGGAATTAAAGTCTTGTGCTACTGTGCCTGACAATATGTGTAATATTTATGGTTTATGTTTTTCTGTTTGTTTGTTTTTGTTTTGTTTTTTTTTAATTGCTTGCATTTTCCATTTTGGGGATTAAACCTAGAACCTTGGACATACTAAATAAAGACTCTGTTAGGGAGCTATATCTACAGTTAAAAGGAAAGAAAGACAAACGAACGAACCATATATCTTTGATTTTGGTACTAGGATCAAACCCAGGGGCCAACTCATGGCACATAAGCGATATGTGGGCTTATCACAACTCATGGAGCTACTGAGCTATAGACCCAGCCAATTTTATACTTCAGTTTTTAAAAGTCAATCTAAATTTTAAAAGAGTAGATGCTAAAGATACTTTCCCCTTGAAGTAAAAATAGACACTTTAGTTTACTTTATACATCTTTTTAAAAAGCAATAATCATAGCTACCTTCCTCTGAAAAGTTCTTTTGAAAGCATCTATTCTAGATAGTCCTTGGAAAAAATCTGATGCATTGGATTAAAGGCCTGCCCAGTCAATCTCCAGTGTGGTGGACACAGACAGCCCAGTGGCTCTGATGGCACCCAGTGTCCTTGGCAGTGTGGCCTTCATGTAAACACCTTCATTAATACCTCTAGTTCCCTGAGCTTGCTTAATCTCGCCATTTTTGCAACCCAAAGCAGTTAGTTCTGTCTCTGCCTGCCTTTTGGGTTGTTGTGACGTCACTGGCCACTGAGCAGAGTGAGTGAGGTATACACAGAATCAGCCATTTAACCCAGGGCCCTTCCCAGAGAGAGGCACACCTGTCACACCTGTCACACTGTCACACCTGTCCTGCTATGGAATACCCATGTCTTCCCACTTGCCTGTGCATCTGCTGTAGGCCAAAAATGGAAGCAGTCATACCAGGGGTCACCCATGAGTCCATGGATCCCAGAATGTCTTCCCTGTCCCAATCATCTTTGGGGTTGAACTACAGCATCATCTTATCCCTGACCTGGCTGCCAGGACTTCAAGTCTCTGCCTTTCCCACAGCCATCACTGAATCTTTACAACATAAATAAAGGCTTTTTATCACATTTCACAAATGCAATATTTCATAGTTTTGTGGGGTTTGCATAACTCAAATGAGCTCCCTCCCTATTCCCCAGAGCAAAGAAAGTCTGTGCAGACCAGGAAGTTGACTTAATCCTGGCATAACTGAATAACTCCTTTCTCAGGAAACAGGGCTAGATGGAGGAGGGAAGGAAAAAGGAAGATGAGGGAAAGAAGGAAGGAAGGAAGGAAGGAAGGAAGGAAGGAAGGAAGGAAGGAAGAAAGGAAAGAAGGAGAGGGACAGGGTGGGATTGAGAGAGGGAGGAAGGGAAAGAGGGACGATAAAGGAAGAGGAAGGAAGGAAAGAAGGAAAAGAAAGAAAGAAAAAAGAGAGGGAGGGAGGAAGGAAGGAAAGTTCAAAGGAAAGGAAAGAGGAGAAAATAAAGAAGAAAATAAATCCTTATAAATGAACAGTTATAGTGACCAGCAAGTAGACACAAGGGACAGTTAGTGACAGCTTCCTGGGACCCAGCAATCTGCATCTGAGAACACTGGCAGTTCACAAGACCAGCCTGTGGCGGCTGTGTCCTTTATGTGCCTCTGGGATTGGCAGTTTCATTATTGCTCTTGTCAGTGTTTGTGGAGCGCCGAGCCTCATGCCAGCCAGGCCGTTCCCAGGTAGACATGTTCATTGTAACCTATTAATTCCCCAGTGAAGACAGTCAAGATAGCTCGCTGGTGGCTCTTAATCCAGAGGCTACACATCCTGCTTTAACCCCTCCTTGTTTGTGGCTCAACAGGGACTTCTGCTTGCTGTGTGGTGGTTATCTTGGCCAAGCTTCTCTCTCTTGCTTGTGAGTTAAAATTTGTCCTGGGAGTTACATGTGTTTATAGTGCTAAGGAATTTGCTAACATTTCCCCTGGCTCTTCTACCTACCTATCTCCAAGACCTAAATTCACTCTCCAGGTGACTCTGGCTGGGTTCTTTTTGGTGTTCCCTGGGGCATGTGTCTGTAGCCATGGACTTTTCTAGACCTTAAAATCTAGGTATTGTGTGTTGACTTCTTGCTAAAGCATATGAGCTTTTGACTATAAAGAATTGCCTTCAGTGGGGGTGGGTGGTACATGCCTTTGATCCCTGGATTTGGGAGGCAGAGACAGACAAATCTCTGAGTTTAAGGCCAGCCTGGTCTACAGAGAGAGTTCCAGGATATCCCAGGCTGCATAGAAACTGTTTCAAAAAACAGGAGAGAGAGAGAGAGAGAGAGAGAGAGAGAGAGAGAGAGAGAGAGAAGAGAAGAGTCGAGACGAGAAGAGAAGGAGTTGTCTTTACCACTCCAACACATGCATATTGCTGGCAGCACGGACTCGCTTCTCATGACCTTCTCCACAGAGTTCTGTAAGGATTTGCATTTTATCTATGCTTCATGTGTAGGTCACGTACCTATGCCCACAGTTGAATTGTTGTTCATACAATGGTTAAGTTCATGTCTGGTGTACCTTTTTGTTTTTCCTGGAGTTATCAACAGCCATTTTATCCCCTGGGTTATCTCTCAGTAACTAACCTAGAGGTGATCAAAACTGTGACTCTCCTCTCAGCATTTCTTAGTTGATCTGTTCGCATTCTTCTAGGCATCAGCACTACGAGGGTTAATCTTGATTGTCAACTTGACTGCATCTGGAATCCACTCAGAGAAAAGTTGCTGGCCCACACACACCTGTGAGGAATTTTCCTGATCACTTTGTTTGAAGTGGGAAGAGCCGCTCTCAACATGGCTGACACCTTCCAAATTAAAGGAAGTCTGAAGGAAGAGCTTCCCTTCTGGCCTGCTGGCCTCATGTCCAGCTGACTCATTTGTCCTGTTAACTACCACCCCCACTGCTGCCATCCTTCCCTGGTAAGAGAACTACCTTCTCTGAGCTTCCAACATGGACTGAAGAACTAGTGGCGTCCCTGGAATCCTCCAAGCCCCTGGTGCCACTGGGATTAGTAAGGTGGCAGTGTGGGTGTGGTGGGGGGTGGGATATGGGGGGAGGAGGGACTGTCTTAAGGTCAACCTGCATGGAATTAAGTGCATGTAGAAGAATGTTTTGATCAGAGATGAAGGTTGCATGCAAATGTTACCTTATGCAGAAGGAGCAATTCTCTAGAGTTTTTCAGCAACAACAGAAGGTAATTCGTAACTTTGCCAGACAACGGTGTTGTCCAATCAGAAAGGAGCAGAGCTGGTTCTTGGGGGGATCCCTGTAATCTTGGGAATTAATCATTAGGTTTTTGGGAAGACAGGGAAAGCTAAGCAGGTCCAGGAGAGAGGCATGGGTCAAGACAGGAAAAAGATGTAGTGGGCACGGGGAACAGAAGAACTTCATCCTCTTATGCAAAGACATGGGCTCTCTAGAGAAGGTCACATGAACATCAGATGTGTTGAGAGAAAGGCCAAGGACTCAGGCTGGGAGAACACTCAGAATCCCAGGCGGTGGAAATAACATCTCTGTGTAGTCCTGAGTGTCCTGGAAGTCACTTTGTAGACCAAACTGGCCTCAAACTCACAAAGATCTGCCTGCCTCTGTCTCCCAAGTGCTGGGAATAAAAGCATTCATCACCACCTCCTGTTTTCCTCGATCCTTAGCGGGGCCTTCTTGAAAGATACCATCACTGATTCGAAGCACTAGTGCTGTAGGGAAATTCTTAACCATGCCTGCACTCTTTTAGCATAGGAGTGTGGACAGGCTAAAGCCAGCTTTGCACCCTGCCTCTCCTGTCACCAAGGAACCAGGAGAAGGCAGCCTAAGCACCACCACCTGCTATGATCTCGTAATAGGGATTTCTTCTAAGATGGGGTTGGGTACTAAACGCCAGGGCTGCTGCACCAAGCAAGGCAGAATGTTGGGACAAAGACACTTTCTATAAGGTCCCTTGGACACTCTGCCCACAACATCTCCCTCATCAGGGAAGGCGCTAAGAGCCGTCAAGTATCTGGAATGTGCTGCCCAGTGAAAGGTCACCTTGGGTATGCATCCTGGCTGCTGGCTTTTCTTCTCATTAAAATATTTGACAAGACTTCTTTGCATGGATGAGCAGCTCCAAGCACCAGCCCCACACTGCTCTCCCCAAGACATTGTGCTGTCATAGTGAGTAATGGCACTGCCAGCTGAGGATCAATAGCTGTGTTCTACACACAATAACATAGGAAGCAGGTGTTCCTGCGGGGAGAAGCCTTCCTCAAGACATCAAGGGATTCCTGGGTGAAATAACATGGATTTTCATCCTTTGCCATTACTTAGGAGTAACCCAAAAAGTGGAGTTGACATCTCTGCCTGTTGTCTACTGCAAAGGGCACAGAATTCTGTGAGGATGTGTGTTGAGTGGAGCTGGAGCGAGCTCATGACTGTGTTCTGAGTTTAAGAAATTGTGTAAGCAAAGAGGTCACAAAGGGCAGATGCTTTGCCCAGGACAGGGGACAGAGTGGTGCCCAGGATGTAAACTCAGGAAAGCCCTAGGCCCAGGTGACAGTCTGTATTTGAGTCCTGACCCCACCACTTCTCAATGGCAGGACCTGGAGCTGTGAGGTAGGGGTGAATCACACATTTATTATGTATCAAGTACTTGGCACAGTCTTGGATCATAGTAACCTTGGTGAATGGTGACAAATGGTAAATTCTTATTCTAGTGCTTCCCTCTCACGTCTCCTACCAAAGCCCAAAGGGTTTCTAAAAGCATTCCCATCTTCTAAAAATAGTCTGTCATAGTCTGTTTTCTGTGCTATGACTGAGCGCCTAGAACTGTGTAATTAATAAAGAACAGAAGTTTCTTAGTTAGACTTCCATTGTTGTGACAAAACAACATGACCAAAAGCAACTTAGGGAAGAGGGGGTTTATTTTGGTTTCCAGCTCTTAGGCCACACTCCATCACTAACAGAAGTCAGGGCAAGAATTCACGGTGGGCAACTGGAGGCAAGAACTGAAGCAGTGGCCATGGAAGAATGCTGCTTAATGACTTGCTTCCCATGGCTTGCTCAGCCTTATTCCACCCAAGCCATCTGCATGGGGCGGGGCATTGTCCAAGTAATTTGGGTCTTTCTATCTATCTATCACTAAACAAGAGAATGCCCTACAGAAGTCTGATAGGTGCATTTCTCAGCTAAGAATCCCTCTTCCAAGGACTGTCTTGTGTCAGGCTGACATAAATGAACCAACACCTGAGGGTCACCCCAGGTATGGTGGCACATGCCTTTAATCCTAGAACTCGGGAGGTAGACTCTGGCAGAGCTCTATGAGTTTTAGGCCAATCTAATCTATACCGTGAATTCTAGGCTACCCAGGGCTACACAGTGAGTCCGTCTCACATAAGAAGAAGTGATCAGTAGAGGAGAAGAGGAGGGAAATGGGGAGTGGGAGGAAACGAAAAGACAACAGGCTTATCTAGCACCACTGAGGCCATCTTGAGGGCCACATCTTAAAAGACTTCATGAAACCCAGATTATGCCCTAGTAACCCTATCTTCAAACATGGACACGTGACTTTGGGAATGGCATGTCTAACGTTTGAATTTTTGGAGGACATATTAAAAGAAGAGCAGACCTGATACTATAAAGTTGAGACAGTGGAAAACATGTTCTCGAACGATGTGATTTTGAAACAGAATTTCATAACAATTTTGTAACATGACTGGCATTAAGAATCCCAGATAGAAATCTCTTTGTACATACATAGCCTATTATAATATGACCTGCTCTGAGATTTGTTGTTGAAGAAGAAAGAGTATCCTGAGATCCAGAGAGCAATTACATTTTCAAAATAGCCATTGTGCTATATTTCTTCCCTCCATATGTACCAAACATACCACACGCGCACATGTGTATACACACACACACACACACACACACACACACACACACACACACGCCTCCTCCCCCGCAACACATGCACAGACATTCAATCCCCAGCACAATGTCGGTTGTTTTTGGATCAAGAGCCTGAGTATTTCCTGAAAAATCTCATGGAAAAACAAAAGTAGAGGACCAGGCAATGAGTAGGAAAAGTCTCACCTATCTATGCAAACACTGTTAAAATGTCACCAGGCCTTGGCTTCTCTGACTTTCTCTTGCTCTCTGATGGAAATTTTTCTTAGCCCCAATCTCATGGACAAGCTGAAATCAACGTGTCAATGTTTTGCCCTCCCTAGGACCCGATTTCTTCATCTAAGTCTTCAGAAACCTTGAGTTCACATGTGAAAGAATATAGAAACCTTATCATCTTACATGGAAACAGGGGCATGTGCTGAGAGCTAAGCTGATGGAAAGATTGTGGTCTGTAAGGACAGGATGGTACTCTGAGCTGGTGTTCATTGCCCTGGGGTCACAGTTCAGCCTTGCTTCTAGCTTGGTCTCAGCCGTGGAGTGTGGAGGGCTTTTACCCAGATCCTTGGGACGCTAGAAGAAAAGGTGAATGGTCTGGATGGGCATACCCATAATTCATATTTGTCACTTTCTCTTAGATGGCTTGAATCCCTTTTCTCTCCACTTAGATTGTAAGTTCCACTAAGAGGATGGGTTAAGCTTTCAGAAGTATAACACAACTGCTGTTTCCTTGTTTCCTCCTGGTTTTAGAATTTTAAAAAGTCAAAGTAAGATGAAACAAGCAAATATATATTTAATTAAAAAGAAGCCTGTAGGGCTGGAAGAGATGGCTCAGTGGTTAGGAACACTGGCTGCTCCCCCAGGGGATCAGTTTTGACTCCCAGTGCCCACACAGTGTCTTACAACCAACTATAACTCTAGTTTCAGAGAATCTGATGCCCTTTTGTGGCCTTGTTGGGCACTATCCTCATGTACACACAAACATATATACAAACACTCAAACATATTTCAAAAAATGTCTTAATGAAATTAAGAAATAAAACCAGAATATGATGTAGATCAAGGACCCACCTGTGTTGGAATTCCCAAGTGAGGTACGTTTATCACACTGGGGAGGGAAAAGAATATAAGGTTAAAGTGTTCAGTGTGAGGGCTAGGGCCCAGGGGTGCAGAACTTGTCTCACGTACAGAAGGCAGTGGGTTCCATGTTCAGCACAAAGGTCGTAAGATTATCTACTATAGTGATCATGTGACTCACTTCTCACCTTTTACCTTTGGACCGATTTCACTTAGGCATTGTTGAGTTGTCCGTGCCCCAACACCTCTTGTGTACCTACCAACAATCAGGGTTCCATGTAGGTTTTAAGGCCCAGTGCCTCCCCACAACCATAGGACCTTGCCTGGAATTCTTGACACTGTTTTCCTTGCTTTTTGTTTCTTCTCTTTTTGTTTCCATTCCCACTTGTTGCAATGCATAGGGTTCTACTTGTCCAATTCAAGTCTGCCTGTTTGAGGGCTGGGAGGTGTAGCTTAGTGGTAGAGTGTGTAGGATGCCTAAGGACCTGATGCCAGAAGGAAAAAGAAACAGAAAAGGGAGGAGTGTGTGTTACCTGCAGAGAGCTGCTAATTACCGTGACACGTTGCTTAACAATGGTGCATTCTGAGTTTGTCATTGTGCAAACACCCAAAACATACACATCTGTCTGACTTTCATCATTACGACCAAAGTAAAACAATTTGGGTGTTACTGTCTTTTGGTTCCTTAGTGCGTTCTTCTTTTCTTCCACTTTTCTTGACTTCTTTTCTTCTACCCTTTCAATCTCCTAACACTAGATAAGAGAGAAAAAAGGATAGATGGGGAGGGAAAGAGCTCCCTGAATAAAGTCAGGTGTCAAAGGGGGGAAATATTATTTTTAGACTACTTCCTGCTGATTAGGGACATCAAGTTGCTTAGAGCAAGTTTGACCTTCACCTTCACGATATCTAATGTCCTTTTTTAATTTCTTGTCTGTGCATTACTGCTTAACAAAATGCAACCAACAGCCTTCCAACACCCATCCTCCCCAACAACCAACCAACTACCTACCACCCCTCTTTGGGCCCTATCATTCGCATAACCTCTGAAATGTCCTCAGAATTCCAAATGTCACACAATCCCAGAAACTGTCTGCATCTGGCAAAATTGTGCCACTGTTAGAGCACAAGACAAATCATAGTCAGCGGCTGTCAACATTCTGAAGCAGCCTTATATCCCACAGCTGGGATAAAAATGAAAACATATTCTTATTAATATTTCTGTTTTGTAAAGAACCCAAGACTCCAAAATTGTCACTACATTTGGGTATGAGGAGGATGAGGGCAAGATCTTACACTGTAGGTCAGGTTGCCTTGAAATTCACAGAGACAGCCCCAGTTGCCGTTGAAACCATGGAAAGCCTCCTGCCTCAGACTCCCACGTGCTAGAATTATTGGCATGAGCCACAACACTCATAAGAGAAACAATTCAGAAAAGGGAGAATTTGCTTTGCTCCATGATTCCATGATAGGGAAAGTGTGGCCAAGCAGTTGACCTTATGGTGACTAAGAAGCAAAGACAGAACATCTGTGCTCTGGGTTTCTTTCTTCCTCCCTTTTTAATCATCCTGGTGCCCAGCCTGTGAGTGGTACCATCCACATTCAGGTCATGTTTTTAGTTAACTGTGTCTGGGACACCCTCAACACACCCCAGTGTGTGCTGTAGCAATCTTCTAGGTGCTTTGCAGGTCAATCACGTTGACAGTCAAGATTAAGCACCAAGTGTAGTTGTACAGAGATGGCTATCATAGATGATACAATCATACAGGATTGTCATTGGTCAATCATGTGACAGTTCAGTGAGTGTCTGGGGTGTCGGTGATCATCAAGGCAAGCCCAAATATAGGCCAACTTCCTGGACCATTGACCATTTCTTTACCATGAAGGACAATATAACGTTTTACCATCCATGCCCCCCCCATTGACCCATTATCCCTCCATCAGCATCTATTCTGTCACCTACCATATCTTCCCACTCAATATTTGTCCCTTCATTGACCGTCCATCTCTCCACTGATTCATCCTGCCTTCTATTGACCATCCATACCCCTATCAAAGTCATCTAGCATGCTGTGTTCTACCTTGTGGATCAGAAATGAAGAGTGGTGGGCTAGTTTAGTAGCAGACAAAGAAGTTGCAATATGATGTCAGAAGTTGAACAAAGAGAAATAAAGCAATTTAAGGAGTTACAGAATGCCTGACATGAAAGTTTTATTTGACATAGTGTGGTAATTTGAATAAAAAATGGCCCCCAGAGTGGTTGGGGATTTAGCTCAGTGGTAGAGCGCTTGCCTAGGAAGCACAAGGCCCTGGGTTCGGTCCCCAGCTCCGAAAAAAAGAACAAAAAAAATGGCCCCCAGAGACCCATAGGGAGTAGTAGCACTATGTGATGTGTGGCCTTAGTGGAGTGATGTGTCTTTGTTGGAGAAACAGTATCACTGGTTTTGAGGTCTCAGATGCTCAAGTCAGGCCCAGTGCATCAGTCTCTCTTCCTGCTGTCTGCAGATCCAGATATAGAACTCTCAGTTTCTTCTCCAGCACCGTGTCTGCCCGCATGCCACCATCCTTCCCTCCATGACGACAATGGACTAAACCTCTGAACTGTAAACCAGCACCAATTAAATGCTTTCCTTTATACGAGTTGCTGTGGTTATGGTGCCTCTTCACAGCAATCAAAACCCCAACTAAGACACAGAGTGATCAGGGCAGGACTCTCTGATAAGCAGCTATGTGAGCCAAGCTAGGATTACATATATGTGAGCTGCATATACCTGAAGGAAAGATATTTGGATGAAATAGGGCAGCCAATACAGTGTGCTGATGCAGGACCACTCATGGTGAGGCTGGGGGACAATCAGAAATTCTGTAGAGTGGATGAAGTGGGGGACAGGGCACAACAATGATGCTGGAGAGCTGGGTGTGACCTTATTGCCATGGTAACAGTCATGCTCACAGTGAGATGAAAGCCACTAGAATACTTTGGACAGAGAAACAATATGATCTAATTTATGGTTCTTTCCTTCCTTGCTTGCTTGTTTGCTTTTCTCTTTCTTTGTTTCTTTCTTCGGTTCTTCCTTTCTTCCTTCCTTCCTTCCCTCCTTCCTTCCTTTCTTC
The DNA here is from genome assembly GCF_021556685.1 of Rattus norvegicus. Classification (NCBI taxonomy): domain Eukaryota; kingdom Metazoa; phylum Chordata; class Mammalia; order Rodentia; family Muridae; genus Rattus; species Rattus norvegicus. The sequence goes on from NC_141552.1 coordinate 29,393,295, forward strand.
CTTCCTCCCCTCCCTTCCTCCCTCCCTCCCTCCCTCCTTCCTTCCTTCCTTCCTTCCTTCCTTCCTTCCTTCCTTCCTTCTTTCTTCCAGACAAATGCCCTACCACTGAACTATACTTCCAGTTCTTCTAGTTAGTATTTTTCTAGTCCCTCTGGCCACAATGTTAGACTAGAGAAGGTACAGCCCAATAGCATTGAGAGACTGAGGAGCCTTCTCCATGCTGCCATAGACTATTCTAGCTTGTTTCAGACTATTTCCGGCTGCTCCAGGTCACTCCAGGTTATCACTTATTCCTAAACCACAGGAAGCTTGAGAAGATTTCTACTGTCCCTGTCCGAGGAAAGTAAGCACTACATAAAACTAGCCAGTGATTAGCAATAGGTGCCACTGTGATAAACTTGGCTGCATGGAAGGTTCTGGAACATCACATTGTTTATTCACAGGGCTCTTCCTACAAGAGATCCTAAAGGAAATAGCTCAAGAAGGATACTGCAATCAAGGTCAGGTGGGTGAGAAGAACACCTGGCCCCATGCCAGAGAGCATAATCTTGGGAGAATGGAAGTTGAGTACTTAGAGCCTTAAACTAAAGCCAAGTGTAGTGATGTACGCCTTTAGTCCCAGCACTCAAGAGGCAGAGGCAAAGGCGACAGGCAGATCTCTGATGTTTGAGGCCAGCCTAAGCTACAGAGTGAGTTCCAGGACAGTAAGTAGTATGTAGAGAAACCCCAAATAAATAATGAATAGACCTTCAAACTGTGCTGGTTATAGTGAAAAGTAACTCTCTTTTAAAATTTTCTGGAAGGCTACAGTAGAAAGGACCTCTTCTAAAACCATGTTGCATCTATAAGACTGTGGTTCTGTAAGTTGACTGCACATGAGAGTAACTCTGCAGTCTCGTTTTGCTCTTTTGGATCTTGGGGATTCAAGCCAGGGGACACACATGCTAAGCAAGTATTCCGTCACTTAGGCTGTATTTCCACTCCTTTCCCTCAAGATGGATTGGCCACTGTCCTGGTCGCATCCTGAACACATTCAGTTGGGTTGTTTGAATATGGGATCTGGGTCATAGCATATCAGCAGGCAATTGCTAAGTGTAGCACAGTCAGAGTTCCAGGCCAGTGGTGCCTCTGGGACTTTGGCAACAGTGTCCTCATGCCTAGGGACGCTGGTGAAAGGTAACTTCTCATGTAGAAGACTGTGGCGAGCCTGGATGCTGTGTTTCCAACAAGCCCTAAGTGAGATATCTGCCATAGCTTCCCTTACCTAGAGTCCCAATCCTCAGATACTCATTCACTTGTCCCATCTGCCAACTCATAGAATGACAGAAGGAGCAAGCTGAGTGTTAATGCAGCCGGCTCACTCAAATGCACTGCTAGGCTGAAATCGGAAGCCATTTCCACTTTAACAAGTTGTCATCGCGCTAGAGGGCTCAAGGCCCTTCTTTCCCTGGTGGAATCCCCAGAGCTTCTGATGACTCTCTGCCTAGACTGAGGTGGTCCTTTTGGTGAGAGTCCAACACTTCTGATATATTGAGAACCTACAAATTTCATTGTCTTGTCACCATGGGAGCCCTGGAAGAAATAATGGGCCACACTCTCAATGTCAATGCATCTCGACTTTTGATACAGACAGGACAGCCCAGGATTCTTTCCTCCGACATGGCAATGGTGATCGCACTCAGCCAGGCTCTTCCTTCTTCTGTTGACAACTGGGCAGATAATCCTCGGGGTTGCAAGAGCTGCTGTGATTTGGGCCTAGCAGCCACCTTCGCCTCCACACCAAGCGGGTCACACAGGTCACAGCTCCTCTCACCCACCTCTAGACTCCAACATTTCACAAAAAGGAGACTCTCCAGGGCTGGCCTGGCTTGTGTGGGTTTATCTGAGCTCCCTATGGCCATGGACTACCAGCCTCTCTGTCCCCTCCCAGCTTCTCAGACATTGATGCCCCACACTAGAGTCTGGCGGGGCCCTTATCCCAACATCCACACTGGATGAGTACTCAGGTCCTGAATCTTTGATGAATGGTTCTCATTTCAGAAGTCTGAGTCTGGTGACCCAGTATCTCTCTTCTCCTCAACACTGCTCTGGGGTGGAGGGGTGGGAGGCTTTGCTCTGTGGCAGCCGTTCTCAACCTGTGGGTTGCAACCCCTTTGGCAAACCTCTATTTCCCAAGTGGCTTACATCACAATTAATAATAGTAGCCAAAGTTCATTGATGAAGCGGCGAGGAAAATATTTTTATGGCTGAGGGTTGCCACAACATGAGGAATGTTATCAAAGGGTCCCAGTACCCAGGAGGTTGAGAACCGCTGCTCTATGGTTTCTTATAAGTGTGTTTATTTCTTGTTCTCTCTGGACTAGAATGGTGGTTCTGCCAGATGAGGGGATTCGGTGTTCGTCGTGATGTTCGTTTGCCATTGGAGCTCCATGCCTGACCCACACTGGGTCTGGCGCCCAGCTCTAGAGGCTCAACCTGTGAACAGATGAAATGTGCATTTGGCCTTTGTGCTGAATGCCTTATGCACAACACCCAGCAACTCACAGGGAAAGTTCTATTACTAAGCACATTTACAAAGGAAGACACACTGAGTGATAGATTCACCTACGAAGGCCCACACAGGTAGGAAATAATGGAGCCAAGGCTTCACCCAAGTGATCAAATCCTAGTTCTTCATCATGCCCCCTAAATTGAAATAGGCAACACCAGGAAGAAGTTGTCTACTCCACGGGTAAGCTTTGTCTGTGAAAAACACTAGCTCAACATCCCTGTATCCATTTCTTGCCGAGCCATCACATTCCGGTCTCCTTCTGAGGATCATGCCCTGCTCTGCTTCCCATCAGTGGGTTCTGGGACAGGATTTCATCCCTGAGACAGAAGGGATACATGTGATAAGACAATGCCCTTTGGCATCTGACATTCCTCTTGGATTAATGATTGCTTCGAAGGTGGCTTCGTGACCTGATGAAAGCTGGGTATTCTGGGACAAGATGGCTTTTCTTTCTCCCACAGACCTGGAAGCCAGGAAGCTGTGGCAGCATCTTGGAAGGCTGTGGTGTGTGAGCTGTTTGGAACAAGGTTGAAACTAAGGAAATGGAGCTGACCAGTGAGATCTGTATTTGAGTATACTGTCGCTGTCTGAAGACACTGGAGTTTATGATGGTTCTCTGTGTCTTCATCCTGTGTAGGGAACGTTTGCCTGGCCCTTCTCCGTACTGTTTTTCTTTCTGCCTTTCTACCTTCCTCTCCTTCCTACCCTCACTCACTCCATCTCTCTCTTTCCTTACTTCCTCCCTCCCTCTTCTTACTTCCTTCCTTCCCTCCCTCTTCTTATTTACTTCCTTCCCTCCCTACTCACCCCCCACTTCCTCCTACCATTCCACCAGTGGTCACTGTATGCCAGTGACGATATTTAAATACCTGGCTCCATTTCAGTTTTGGAATATTCTTTGGGTTTCTTTTTTTTTTTTTTTGGAGCTGGGGACCGAACCCAGGGCTTGCACTTCCTAGGCAAGCGCTCTACCACTGAGCTAAATCCCCAACCCCTAGTTTTGGAATATTCTTTTTTGGGTGGAATATTCCCACTGTAGAGCTGCACAGGTCTGTTAAAAGCATCTGCTCCTCTTGTGGAAGGCCTGGGTTCAGTTCCCAGAATCTACATAGCAACTCACCACTGTCCTTAACTCCAGTTTCAGGCAATCTGGTGCCCTCTTTTGGCCTTCTAGGGCACCAGGTACACAAACATACATGCAAGCAAAAATAAATGAATAAATAAATAAACAAATAGATAGATAAATAAATCTTAAAGAAAAACAAACAAACAAACACAAACATGGTGGGACATGCCTTTAATCCCAGTGCGTGCGAGGCAAAGGCAGGCATATTTCTGAGTTCAAGGCGGTCCTGATCTGCAAAACAAGTTCCAGAACAGCCAGGACTACCTAAAGAAACTGTATCTCAAAAACAAAACAATAATAAAATAAAAGTAAGGACTGGAGAGATGGCTCAGCGGTTAGGAGCACTGACTGTTCTTCCAGAGGTCCTGAGTTCAATTCCCAGCAACCACATGGTGGCTCCCAACCATCTGTAATGGGATCTAGTGCCCTCTTCTGGTGTGTCTGAAGACAGCGACAGTGTACTCATATATAATAAATGAATAGATAAATAAATAAATATAATCTTTGAAAAGAGAAAAAAGAGTTGAGCTGGTGTGAATGTAATCAAAATCAATTGTACAAGATTCTCAAGGATGGAATAAAAATATAAATTAATTAATAATAAATTTAATTAAATTAACTGATTAAAAATAATATGCCCTTTGTGTGAGCGAGGGCACTGACTGGAAACTCTGCACAAGGTCATTTAATCATTGGTCATAGAACAGGGCAATGACTCCAGTCCTACCAAGTCAGCCAAGTGTAGATGCAGTTTGCAGGGTCCCGGAAGGACTGCTATAATAATTAAGAAACAAGCTGGTCAGAACCATACTATCTCAAACAAACAAACAAACAGCAATTAAAAGGGACAGAGCTTAGAGTCCTGGCCAGTCCTGCGTAAACTCTACCTCTGTGTTCTCTAGCTTCACGCTGCCTGGGTGAACCTAGCAGGAGTAGCTGACCTCTCTGATCTCTTAAAGGCTCATCTGAACAGTGCAGATTCTAGGACCCGGTCTAGCAAGGTCTCTGCCTGGCTTTACCAGGAAATAAATGCCAGCTCCTCCCATCAAGTAGCAGGAGTGAAAGAGGCAAGAATACTATCAATGTTGCTTTTCTTATTAGTGTCCCTCAGAAGTTACAGTCCCAGCAGCCCAATACTCCAAGATAAAGATGGATGTTTCCAGATTGATTTCTTCTTCCTGAATTTAGCCTCCAGCCTCCTTTCTGGCCCTTCACTTCCACCAGAAGGCTCTTCATCGACCCTGAGAGAGCGCACATAAACATCACCAATCGAATTGTGTCATCTCTAGTCAGCAAACTGTAAGATGTGCAACCGGCAAGATATACCTGTGCTTACAGCCATTCTTAGAGATGTATGCATGCACCAGGGAGGACCCGTTGAGTCTGAGCCCCACCCCAGGAGGTCCTGCACTGTCACTAGGCAAAAGCTCAGGTCACTGCACTCACAGGCAGCGTCTCTCCCATTTCTGGTTACCGTTGCTATGGAAATAGCATTCTGAGAAGCCTGTTCTCCAAGCAGGGTGCTTCCGTGGTCTTCTAGTTTTCTCTCGGTTGCTGTAATAAAGACCTTGACCAAAGCTGACTTAGGGAGAAAAGTATTTGTCTGGCCTCTATGTCCCAATCACAATCCATCTCCTCAAGACAAGGCAGGGACTCAAACAGGAACCTGGAGTCAGGAGCTGATGCTGAAGCCATGGAGGAGCACTGCTTACTGATGGGCTCCTCATGACTTGCTCAGCTTGCTTTCCTATAGCACACAAGCCCACCAGCCCAGGGATGGCACTGCCCACAGAAACCTGAGCCCTCCCACATCCATCGTTAATCAAAAACAAACAAAAAAACCAAAACCCTATAGATTTGTCTGCAGGTCAATTTGATGGAGGCTTTATTATTTTTTTTTAATTGAGATTCATCTTCCCAGGTAACTCTAGCTTGTGTCAGGCTGACAAAAAGCCCAACCAGGACGACACACAGCAAAGCCTTTCTTCTCCATCCTTGGATGGCGCATTTGGAAAGTGTCTTCTGAACATGAGTGTTTTCTGGACATCAGGTTGTATTCTGTGGACACTTCTAAACCTTCTTGGGGCTAACAACCTCAAAGATCTACACCTTGACCCCCTGAGCATGTACACACACACACACACACACACACACACACACACACACACAGAGAGAGAGAGAGAGAGAGAGAGAGAGAGAGAGAGAGAGAGAGAGAGAGGTCTACTGCTTGTTTTACCTCCCGAGGTTCACAACTCCTTTCCTTCCCTTCCCTTCCTGTCACTGGTTCATGCTTACCAAAAACTGTGACGTACAGATGTCAGCTAAGACCCGGAGATCATTTGAAGTTAAAACATGGCCAGTTTCCAGTTTCTTCACAGCATTCCTTTCCGCTTCTTTAAAAAAAAAAAAAAAGATCCTGACTTAAGAAAATTTGATCTGTTTGGAACAGACGGCCTCAGCTATTCCTTCCTGTGTTCTTAGACAGAAGGCGCAGAAGCAAGCAGGCCCAGAATATTCCAAGGGGACATGTGCGGAGAGGGCAGAGGCAAATGGAGCCCCCTCTGTGGGGGACATTCAATAACTCTCTTAGCCTTTATGATGTAGGACAGGGGCTCATTTGCTCGATTTGGGGTGACAGCCGCAGGTTTTGTTACAGCCTGGCTGGAGTTTTAAGAAAGCCGGGGCTCTCAGGGGCTGCAAGCAGCTTCGTTATCTTAGCCACAGGAGGCATGGAAATCGGAGGCTGTTGGCAGCCCTGCATAAATCCAGTGCATGTGAGGGGCTGCCCAGCCCAGGAGGAAGGAGTGTGTAGCTTCCTTTGACGGCAAGGTTTCCTGCCTCTGTGGAGAGGTTGTCTGGCCTGGGTACGCGAGCCCAGCCCGCATCAATTACTTGAAAGGAAATCAACTCAATTCCTGAAGGCTTGGCACCAGAAACAGTTATTGTTGAGGAAGGGGAAGAACAAGGAAAAAAGGAGGGGGCTAATGAACTCCCTTCTCTGGCGTTTTCAAAGGCCTCTGTGTCAGGGCCTTCATCTCTTTTTAGCAGAGTTCTCAGGAACTCTCATTAGCTCTCAGTAAATGCTACTTTAAGGGCTTGTAACTTTGTCATTAAATCTCACTCCAAGATGAATTTAGGAAGCAAACAAGAAATACCCTCCCCATCCGCAACCAAAAAGGCAAGAAAATAATCGTGTGTGTGTGTGTGTGTGTGTGTGTGTGTGTGTGTGTGTGTGTGTGTGTGGGTGGTGGTGGTGGTGGTGGTGGTGTGCACTTCTTTATGCAGTGTCCTGTCAAACAATGATTAATTCAGGGCCGCTTAAGTTTTTCTAACTTTTAACCATCATGGGCACGCTGACATTTTTATTTGAGTCTCTTTACACCATCCGAAAATAATCTCCTTCTGCAGCCGAGAGAGAATGCTGGTTAATTGCAGGACAGCTGTTAGCCTTTCTCTTTCTGCAGCCTCTCCGAGGATGGCCGCATTGAGTTAGGTGGATTGATGGAGTGGCTCTCTCGCTGCTGACTAGCATAGCAGTGTCTATCCCTCTGTGGGAACTAAATAACCCCCCTCCACCCCTAACACATCCCTGAGGTAGAGCTGTTCTTCCACTGCACACTCTAAGCCAAGTTCAAGAGAGTCTACTTTAGTATGCCCTTCTCTTACCCAGATTTGCATGTTCCGTAGGTCAGACTGGTCCTGAACACAGGAGCGCATGCGCAATTCACCCAATTTTCTAGTTAATTGAAGAATAGCCAGAGAACTGCTTTGACGGATTCGTCTGACACTGATTCCTTTGCAACCACATGGTCTTCGGAGAGCGCTACATCGCTATGCCCAGGACCTGTGTCTCTGCGTCTAAGCCAACTTCCGGTCTTCTGAACAGCTCCTTCCAGCGGCGTTCGACTTTGGCTCTGTACTGTTTCCTTCTTGGGTTATCTATTCCTGCTAAAGTGAATGTAGTTCTGTATGTTGTTTTGTTCATAACAGAGGAGCGGGTGAGGCATCAGGACAGCGTAGGGTGGGTGTTCACAGTCCTGTAGAACTGGAGACCGAGAAGCTCAGTGGTTAAAGATGCTTGCCGCCAAGCTTCCGTTCCTGCTCTGTCCCAGGAATTCCCATAGTGTGAGAACTGACTCCTTCAAGGAGTCCTTTGGCCTCCACAAGCACTGTGACACACACACACACACACACACACACACACACACACACACACACACACACACACAGAGAGAGAGAGAGAGAGAGAGAGAGAGAGAGAGAGAGAGAGAGAAACGTTAAACAATAACAGCTCCCTGGAGGTTCCAGAGATAGCCTGCCAAGGGGCAAACCTTCTCTGAAGCTGCAAATCTGCTCCCAACCTGGGCTGAGCGAAGTCATATCAGCTGTTCCAATCCGGTAGATAGCTGAGTTTACAGTAAGCCATTTTTTTCCCACTTCTCTTTTTCCTTTCCCCTCCTTCTACCCCTCCTTTACTAGCTTAAAACAAAACAAAACAAAAACAAACAAACGAAAAAACCAGTAAAGGGCCTGAAGTACACTCCTGCCTCAGCCTGCCTCCTGAGTGCTCAGGTTACAGTCATATGCCACCAGACGCGGTTTAATTTTTTTTTCCTGGTCATGTCTTGATAGTAGGCCTGGCAGAATGGTGCACAACTTGTGACAAAGAAGGATGTCAGGAGAAGGAGGAGGAGCAGAAGGGAGAGGAAGGAGAAGGACCTAAATTTGAAATGACAAACTATTGTAAAGGTAGTGTGTTATATTCAAAACCACACAAAAAGAAAAACGAAAACATACAACTGGTAGAAATTGGAAGTCTCCCAAAGACTGCTGTGCTCAGACACGCTGCAGATATTGGGAGGTGTGCTGCCCCAGTGTGGGCAGGTAGCTCTCGATCCTGGGAAGTGGGCTGTTCATGCTGTGGGAAATGGCTGACATGCTGGGAGGTGGCCATCTATGCTGTGAGGTGTTCACCACGCGAGCTAGGTACCAATTCCAGCCCTGGGAATTCTGCATCTGTATTGAACGCTCAAGATTGGCATTAAAGCTCTGCTAAAATTGCCCTCGGAATAAATCTAAGTGTAAAATGTACTTGAAAAGGGGGTACCGGAAAAACTTGTCTCTGGTCACCCCCCCTTGCTCCTGCTGCAAAGACCCTTGCAATCTGATTTCCAGCTTCTCATACCTTACAGCTGCCCCCTTTATAGTCCAGAGCTTTGATTTCTATCCTTTGTGTTTTGGGTTATAAACCATCCTATATCAGAGTCAAAGGTACAAATAAATAAACGGACACAAAATAAAACTCCGACGTCCTGTTGGCTTACCAACACAGAATTCAGTTCTTAACTTCTGTTTCCCCTGGTGTTTAAAAAACACACCCATGCTTTTTCATGCTATCTTAGAAGAGAGATCTGCCAGAACAACTAATTAGGGCTGGAAAGGAGAGTCAAGCCATACTGATGGCTTCCAGAACTTTGTTTTCTACCCTTTGTAAATGTTGTTGTGGCCCCATTACACAGATAAGCAAGAAGAGGTTGAGCCTCTCAGGGCACGCGTTCTTTCTAGGTCCCGCCTCCAATCCACGCCAGCGGGTCATGTGAGCCAATCGTTTCTATTTCAGGATCCTCCCTTCGCTTCCCACACCGCTGCTGGTGACCGCAGGGTTATTGCCTTTCTCTGTTTTATCTCTAAATGAAGGGGCCATAAGGTACTTGGCTTCCAATCCCCGCCCCTGCCCAATATGGAAAAACGATCTCAATACACAAAATTAGAGAAACATACAGAGAATGATTGTTTAAAATTCACAGCTGTCAACATCAAGTATTCTGTGCAAGAAAAAGAACGTAAGAGGCAACGGGTTAACAAAGTAGCTACAGATGGATTGGTGCTGGGGTGGACTAGGCTGGCATTGTCTAAGCCGCGGTTCACAGAGGCTCATTTGCATTCTGGGACAAAGGTTCGCTGTTGGAGACCCTTTCTCTCCGGCCTCCTCCTCCAAAAGGCGCCTAGCCGTCCTCCCAGAGGCTCGTCGGCCTCCCCGCTACAGGAACGAACACAAATCTGTTATTTTAACACAACGCGGGCACAAAGTGGTGTTTTCACTTCGAATAAAGCTGGGGGAAGCTGAAGAATGGGGCCCTTTATTTGCAGGAGATAGTCAAAGGAAGTCGGATTGAACTGAGGGCCAGCAAGGATGAATAAAGTTGTTAGTGAACTAGCAGCCTGTGGCCTGGGAGCGCCCAGTGAATCCCCCCCCACACCCACACACACACCCAACATCTCCCCCTCCCCGTCAGCCCGGAGCTCTCTGCATCAGAATGCATAATTGCTTGTGGTAATTGCATTTCAACCTCACCCTCTAACACAGAATAAATTCATTTGTGTCAACTTCCCACCCCCCACCCCCCGACTCTTCATACTCCCTTACTTACTGCCCGCGAGAGGAAACATTTTGGGGTTTAATAAGTATGATTGACACTAGACAGATGTCCGTTTCCTTTTTTCCTGTTCTGACTATATGTTTGAGCCGACAATGGGAGGGGGATGCTGTGCATGGGCGCGAGAGACTATCCTGCACCCTAGCTGCCTTCACTCCACAAACTCTGCGGGCTGTGCTTTATGAATCCTACAAGAGAGAGCTTAGGAGTGCCACAAAGAAACGTTTAAAAGACCAGAGAGATTGAGAGGACGAGTTAAGCACCAATCTAGAGTGAAAATGTGAGGTGGGAAGAAAAAACAAAAACAAAAAAACAAAAAAAAAAAACAAAAAAAAAAAACAAAAACAAAAAAAACTGGCAACAGACAACCAAAGTCAACCTCTGAGATACCCATTCCTAGACCAGATCGGTGGTGTTAAGCTAGAAATGTGTTTGAATCGTTTTGGCAGCTGCTTCTCCTTTGCCTGGGGTCACAGAAAGTGTTTGTGGGATTCAGCAGCCTGGAGCACCCAGAAAGGAGGAAAGGGCTGCAGGGGAAAGCCTGGGGTACAGTTCCTTTCTTCCACACACACTGACCCACATCCCTTCATGATAAGGAAGAATGAATGACACCCCCCCCCCATCACTTGCCTTTGCTCTGTCTCCCTAATACCCTGGGTGCTTAGTTCCTACTGTACTGGTATTGAGGTGCTGGGACTTTTAAAAGGTGGAGCCCATTAGGAAGTCAATAGGTCATAGGGCCCCACCCTTTTGAATGGACTCCTGCGGATCTTGTAACGGGTGGAGTTTTGTTCTCCAGAAGATGGATTGTTATACAGTGAAGACCCTGTGTGAGCTTAAGCCATTGTGCAAGCTTTTGGTTCCCTTTCTGTCTCTTCACATGCTCTGACACCCATCCTAGGATATCTCACCAGGACGCCATCACCCTGTTTGTGAGATCTCCCAGCTGTGAGCCAAATAACTCTTCTTTACGTACGCATTCTCCAGTGTCAGGTACCCAGTTACGGGCATACACACAAATACTCCAGGATGTCATCGCCTTCCCCAATGTGCGGGGTAACAGCATAGGAAAGATGCCTTTAATTAAGTCCCCAACCCAGGGGACCATGATTTCTGACGCGCAATGAGGCGCCATGTGTCTGGGGTGGGGACTGTACAGCCTGACTCTGGACAATGACCCCATGATGTCATTGAGAGTCTTGACCCTGGCTCTTTAAATCAGGGGTTCTTTTTAAGAGCTTTCAGCTTCTGTTGTTTCTAATGGCTTCAATCCCAGGCTCAAGGGGCAAGGTAAACCATATATATATATATATATATATATATATATATATATATATATATATATATATGTGTGTGTGTGTGTGTGTGTGTGTGTGTGTGTGTGTGTATACATATATATCATACATATATATGATATATGAGATATATGATGATATATGATGATGAGCTCTTTTATGTTTGAGGAAAGGAACAGAGCAAACCTTGCACAGCATGTGTGATCTCCTCTCCCAGATCACCTGAGGCCTCTAACTGCCAAAGCTGAACCTGTGAGTTACTTTGAGAAGATGAGAGTGAGAATCTCCCACTCTCAGCTCTCTGTTACTATAACAAAATGCCTAAGGTTTAACTTATAATGAGAAAAGGTTTTTGGGGTTTTTTTGTTTTGTTTTGTTTTGTTTTTTTGTTTGTTTGTTTTCTTTTTTGATAGGACTCTTGCTCCTAGTTTCAGAAGTCTTTTTCTAATGATACATTGACCCCACTACTTTGGGCCTGTGGCTGCATATCCTGAGGGGAACATGGAACACGGAAACCTGTTCAGGTCATGGGAGAGGGGAAGGAAGAGGGCATATCCCATGGTGTCCTTTCTGGTCATACTAGAATAGCCTGGCCCCTCCTACTAGGTCCTACCTCTGAGGTCCTATTAACTTCTAATGGCGCTACTCTGGAGTCATGCTTTCATGTGAAGGTGAGGGTCACACTCACTGTCCACTCTGTGGGACTTTCCTACCTTCCTCAGGCTGGGAGAGAGCAGAGTCAGGGAATGTTGGGGGCATCTCAAAGCCTGAAGCCTGCTCTCTAACAGCTGCCAGAGACACACGTGTTTGGAAGCCACATAAGCACATGTCTTTATCCCAGCATGGGGTCAGAAGAGATCATAAGTGACAGCGGTCTGTTGACTCAAGCACTAGGCAAATGTCAGCCAGTTTTCATTGCTAATCACTAATACCTTTCCTGCCGAGGAGCCTATTCAAGAGAATATTTTTTCAGTTCTTTTTTTAATTGCTAACAAATATTTATTCAGAGCATACCATTGACCAGGAACAGAAAAGACACACATCAAATCATGCCCATAAGCCTCTCCTCTCAGATTCAGAATAGCATCAGTGGGCCTTCCTGTGCCCTGCAAGACTGGTGTGACCAGACCTCTCCCATGGTTCTTTGTTCCTTTGCCCTCTCCTGGGGCCTGTGAGCCATCCTACCATTCCTCAAATACTACCACCTCCTTTCTTACTGAAGCAGTGCTGTTGCAGGGTTCAGAAACCCAATCTCTCCTGCCAGATCTTGTCTGCTATATCTCTTTCAGAAAGGCCTTCCTTAACAGTAATCCCTCAAGTTCCCACACTCGACCCCTCATGTTTTTCACCCTTACCCACGGTTTTAAAGTCCTTCTCGCTCCTCTCAGAGATCTAAGTGACTTAGAGGGGCTCTTGCTGAGGGCTGCAGATGACAGCAGTCTCTCTATCAGTTCATCTCCACAAGGCATCATGTCCATCACCTAGAACAGTCCCTGGTGCTTAGGAGGCTTTCCATAAACAGTGGCAGATATGTCAAAGACACTGAACAAAGAAAGGAACCCAGGGCAGGGAGCCTTGGGTGTTGTCTCTGGGCTTAGCCCAAGACTGAAGATGTGGGTTGCAAAGGCTTTGAGGAGTCTTGGCAGGACAAACCTAAGGACCAAGTTCATAAAGTAGAAACCCATGGTAGGAGGGCTGCCTAAGACCCCAGTGACTTCTTCCTTGACGAGATGAACATCCCCACTCTCTGCTGGCCTCTCTTATAGGGAGTGCACTATACTAAGTGCACACTACTTTATATATGTGGTAAATGGCAGCCCCAAGGTACCCATTCTCTGATTGGTGGAGTGTGACTGGGTACTAGGTCAATGACTTCTCTCCACCTTAGTCCAAAGGTAGCCAGCAACTTTTGGGCAGATCAATTGGGGGTCCTCTTGCAGGGGGTTTCTAACTGGGAGGAGAAAGAAGCATTGTCTTCCTCGTCTTTCATGCTGCTGTAGGGCCAGAAGCAGAGCGAACAAAGGTTCCAGATTCCTATCAACAGGCATAGGATGGGAGATGCCTTGACAAGAGGTGTAGTAATAGAGACAGAGAGAGAGCTAAAGAGAGCCTGAGGTCTGGATCATCTCCATGTTTCTCTGAACCACAGTCATGTGACGCTTAATCCCCTCAGGCCTAAAGTAGTTCAAACTAGCTTTGTTTTATCAACCAAACATTTTACTTCAACTAGTTGCATAATTATTATAAAATAAACACACAAATTTAATTTCAAAGCTCACACACTCTAGGAGATTCTAAAACGAAGAAGTCTCCCTCGCTGACCCCACTCCTTGCCCTGGCTTCCCCTCCTCCTCATTCTTGGGGGTAACCCACAACCACTTGTTAAGCGTATTATCCTTCCAACTGTCATGTCAGCGACTTCTGGCAAGCATTCGGAAAGGCAGTAGAGAAAGCTTTGTAATTGTGATTTATCTGATTGTAATATATATTACTCCTGTAGGTTTTCAAACAATGGGTTATTCAAGCATTTATTTCAGTCAGCTTTGTCTGCATTAGTAAATGTTTTGACACTAGCCATTTATTTCCGAGATGAATGATTCTTTTGGGTATTTCTCAACAACATAAAATAATACTCCGGGTGAAGGCAGTGCCGGCTTTTTGGCAAGGCCCAGCCTATTCACCAGCACATCCTTCATTCTGCTGGGTGTGTTTGCACAGTGTAGGGGCGCACTGGGCTCTGGAATGGATGAAGAATTCAGGGGAGGGGAAAGGCCAAGGTAGAGGGAGTCCAAATGAAGCCTCACAGGGCTGCATCTCAGGACTGAGGACTTGGCAGGATTTCTTCTTTCAGCCACTCCTGTAGTCCTGATCATCTCTCACCCTTCTGCCTGCTCTGGGCGGCTCTTCACGCTTTGAACAGAGCTACTCCAGGTCCCTCAGATGGATTAGTTTTGCTCAATTTAGTTGGCATTACTCTAGGTTGCCTGCAACTCAAGAACTCTTACCTGCCTTCAAAGCAGGCAAGAAACAGACAAAGGAAAGAGAGTCACAGATCCTCTAAGTCTCGTGCTTCAGGCCAAGAGGAAGCCAATCAGGTCTGCCAAGGTAAAGCACTTGACCTTTTCCACCCTTTGTGGCCAGGTGCTGAGAGTCTGGCATGGGGACAAGTTACTCCCAGAAGCCAAAGACGGCATGTCATAACTTGCTTGGCTCTCACTGAGAAGTAAGAGGCTCTTTCAAAGGTCTGTAGAATTGTACGCAGAGAATCCCTTGGGTCTTGCTAATACAATAGATCATCTATCCACTTAGGGGTGGAAATTATATTAGAAGAGACAGAACAGGGCAGAAGCAGAAGGTGGCTTCTTCTGTCTTCTCCCTTGTAGGACTCACGTGGGGGCTCATTGTTCCCCTGTTTCCGTTGCCACACAGGGAAAACAAAAAGCTTACCCTCTATGACAAATAGCCATTGTTTGTTTACAGTGAAGTATTTATTCTACATTCTTGGTCAAAAATTCCTAGGTCTGAGGTCCCCATTCTGCCACTTGCTGTGTGACAAGTTACTTATTTCCTCGACCTGATTTCTAATCCAAAAACCTTTGCCTCCTAAGGTGCGCGCGCGCGCGCGCGCGCACACACACACACACACACACACACAGGTTAGACATTAGTATAAAGCACTTAGCACTGGATCTGGCAGGCAGTAACGCTGCATTTGTCACTAGTATTATTCTTTGATAGATTTTTTTTTTTAAAGCGTTCCTCAAGTGATTAACTAGACTTCTGAATTCTGCAAGGGCATGCCAGGGAGTCCTGCTGGTCAGAGGACTGGTCACGAATAAGACCCAGGTCTCAAAGTAACAAATGACTGGGTGTGAGCAATGGGGGTATAAACAGAGCCCCGATTGTAGATATTCTAATTATCCTTTGCTCTTTGACAAGAGCCATGTTTGGCTGAATAGCATTAAGCTATACTTACACAGTTCTGAAAAGGGCAGTCTGGAAAGATGAGGCCCACTGATCTTAAAGCTGTGACGTGTGGTTCAGAGGAATGTAAGTAGGCCAAATTACCTCTAACGCTGAATTAGCTGAAATTATGCAAGCTTTTATATCGGATAGTAGGATTTGACCATTTTGTGTAAACTGCAGTAACGCACACTGGTCTTTATAGGATGACTCCAGACTTAAAACTAATTCGGGTGAATTAAGAGTTGTATTTTCCAGGAATTAACTACCCCAATTTGACGTCGGCTGTAAAAAAATTTTATTAGGCAATACATCCCATCTCAAAGTGGAAATATGTGTTGGAACCTGCTTAGGAAGTAATTATAATGGTGTTGTTAATTTTATATCTGCCCAATAAAACACAGCAGTAACAACAGAGTTGGGTGGCTACAACAAAAGAAGCCTTGGCAGGCTTTAAATGGGTGTTTTTGAGCAAGCTGAAATGAGGGACGTGTGCTCCGATGAACACACGGTCGCCACTGACATTGTGGAATAAATGGTTATCACGGTATGGAAAAGAAACACTCACACCAGTCAGCGTGCAGCATCTCTGTGCCTCATAACCGTTTCTTTCAAGAAAGTTTCACTTTCTTCATCTACTTAGGAGCACCCAGAAGCCTGTGCCTCTTAGCCACATCATTCGTGTTGATGCCCACAGGCCTGCTTACACATTCTTATATTTTTGGTTGTGAGCCTAGCCTTTAATGGCTGAGCCATCTCTCCAGCCCCTGCTTACACATTCTTTTTTTTTTTTTTTCTTTTTTTTCGGAGCTGGGGACCGAACCCAGGGCCTTGCGCTTCCTAGGCAAGCGCTCTACCACTGAGTTAAATCCCCAACCCCTGCTTACACATTCTTGTTCATCCTGTTTGCAGCATGAAGAGAGGCTAGCTTCCCTTGGAATCCCAAACTGTACGATTCTGTTCTCGACATCAGACATCGCTAATTGTCTCTTGCAGATGTGGGTGGGTGTCATGCCCCCTCATGCTGCTCTCTTCCTCTAGTCTCTGTTCGGTCACCTAGTATCTTCTAGAGTCTCTGAGTCTCATCCGAAGACACAGTTCAAGTCTATAAACTGAGTTCTGTGGTAATTTACTTTGTGGCTGGGAAATGGAATAGCACCAGTTCATTCTACCAGGAAGTCCTCAGGTGGTAGGATGACCTCAACGCCTTAGTCATTTGCTCACCTCTTATTTTACCTGATATCAGATAGAACTTGGGCTCAGATCAGTGACATTGAGCTGTCTACCAAGCCTTTAAAAAAAATCGTTGTTTTCAATTTAAGGTAGGTGAATGTGGATACTCACTTCTTAAACATGAAACAAGTGAGCCTACTTGAAGAGGAGGAGACAGTTCTGAAGCCTGACAAGGTGACACACACAGAGGTTGGTGGACACACGCAGAGGTGGGGTGGATAAGCAGAATCTGGAGGAAGGCCAGTGCAGGGGAACCCATTTACCTGGTGGCACTGACAAGTTTGGGAAGAGAGTGAGGCTCCCAGAGCCTGGTGGGAGATGGGGCTCCAGGCAAGGTACAGCCGCCTCTCAGGTTTGTTGGTTTGTGTGGTTTTGGTTTTGGTTTTGGTTTTTTTTATTTTTTTATTTTTTTATTTAACTGAAAGAAAGCAGAAGAGAAGGAGGGGGGTGCAGCTGAGGAAGAAGAGGAGGAGGAATTTATGAGAAAAGGAGAAGAACAATAGTAGAATATGCTCTCAGGTGACCGGAACCGGAGACTTAATGCAGGCACACATTGAGAAGGGGAAATAGCAACTCGGAGAGAGGACATTTCTTCTGAGGAGCTGCTCAGTGTTTGCCATGGTCCAAATATTTTTTTTTTCTGATACACTTCGCTAGGAACACATCAGACGGAGGAAAGGCTTTACAGAAATCCCACGTTGTGCAAGTATGAAGCCATGTGACGTGTGCTCTGCGGTTGAAGATGGTTGGAAAGCCCTACTTCACACAGTCCAACGAATCATGCAGCTCTGGGGGAAAGGACATAGCTACTTGTAGTTTGAATGAAAACTGCCCCCATAGACCGACATACTGGAATACTTGGCCCCCCATCTGTGGCACTGTTGGTGAAAGCGATGGAGCCTTTAAGACGCCCGGCTGGAAGAAATTTGTTTGGGGTAGGGGCAGACTTTGAGGATGTGTAGCCTGCTTCCCTTCACGCGCTCTCAGCTTCCTGTGTGTGCATGAAAATGTAACTTCTGCTTCCGCTGCCCCGCCACACCTTCCAGGTCACTATGCACTTTACCTTTCTGGAACCTTGAGCTAAAATGTACTCTCTTCCTTGAGCAGGTTTTAGCCACAGAATTTTACCAGAGCAACAGTAACTGACATACTGTTTTCCTTCTCCTTTTTGACTGCCCAAACTGAATTGAAGGCCTTAAGGCTTGACAGTCTCCTAGCTGGAGGAAACTTTGTGTGGTATAGATCCTTTCTATACTCTATAGTATGGGATTGGGGGAAAGGTTGCTCTGAACAAGGCATAGATTTTAATATACACATGATGATTTTAACAGAGGTGAGAGAAGAGGTCCAAACCAGACCATCCTGACGACTTTAAGGTCAGTGGATTTGGGGGCTGGAGAGAGGGCTCAGTAAGTAAGAGTACTGGCTGCTCTTCCAAAGGTCCCCAGTTCAATTCCCAGCAACCACAACTACGTCTAGAATCCGAATCCCTCTTCTGATGTGCATGAAAACAGAGTGCTCATATGTATGAGATAAATAAATAGACCCTTTAAGAAGGGACCAGAGGGTTTAAGGTAACAGCAGGGTCTGGAAAGACAGCTTTACTGTCTGCTAATGCTTCTGCTTCCTAAGATGACCTTGGAAGGAAACATGTCTCTGAGATAGACTTTGAGGGCAAAGTGTGATTTTTGAGAATTAGAACTGAATGGAGGAAACACTTGTGATAGAAATAATTCTATAAGCACTAGTTTAAAATTAGTAGATATGGTTCAAATATAAGAAATTTCTAGTTTGGTAATCGTGCATTTTGCATATCAGAAGTAGGGGCATGTGTGCACACTCGCGCGCCTGTGTCAACAACAAAGCCTTTCTATGTGTAGCATAGGCAGGCCTTAAATTCACAATTCTCCTGCTTCTATCTCTAGTGTGCTGGGATTCCAGACATGAGCCAAACTGCTCAGTTTATAGAATACAGGATTAATGGTGGAAAATACTTCAGAATGTGTGATTGTGGCCACACTGGGATGGTTAAGACTGTGTATGAAAAGCCTTCTTTGGTTGTTAGATTTGGGGCTTTACAAAGGTGAAAACGTATGGTCTTGCTTCCTTACAGAGCCCATATTCGTATACTTGAGCACTGCAGCACCCGACCAAGACCACTGCATGGAGGCTGCAGTTCTGGGCCACATCCTCTGGGCCACAAAGGCTTCTGGAGGAGGGGTTCCCATGTGTGATGTGAGTAATCACTGACTCATCAAAGGGTGTCAGGGAAAAGCTGCTCCAATATGTTCAAAGACTCAGAAGAGAGAGAGGAGGTGGCCAGCAAAGACAGTCGGTGTGATTCAAGGCATACCCCAGCCATGGAGCTTTTGCTTCTGAGGTTTAGAAACCTGATTATGTTAGTGTCATGCAGAATGTGTGCTTACCGGAAGGATGCTGAGGACATCTGGCCTCCATGAACCACACAGCTCAGGGCGGCCATAAGGACCAGGCAGTAGCCCTCCTCACTCCTTACTCCTTAATCCATTTCTTATCTCTTTTTCTTGCTTTATTTGATCATGTGTGATTGGCTCAACCCTGTGTAACCCCAATCTCCTCACCATCCCAGCCCGTTTGCCTAGGACAGTGCTCCCTTCGGCTGCCATCGGCTCCCTTCAGCTCCCTTCTGGTCCCTGCCAGAGGCCTTAGCATCAGACCATATCATATGCTTGTCCAAAGATGTGCCATCTTGAAGTCAGGACTCCAGTTCAGCTATAGCTGACTTGGGAGTGTTAATGTCCACATCCCCACATGTTTTAGGGTGTCATTGCAGTGCCAGCTATAGAGAAACCCAGACGTGAGTTGGTTGGTAATGCACAGGCTCTGAGAAAACGTGTCTGCATCTGCGTATAGTGAGCTGGGAGGACTGGCATTCTGATCGGAGCCTCCTTTTTTTTTTTTTTTTTTCTTTTAAGAGCTACTCATTTTGGACCTTTGCTTTTGGAATAGCAAAAACTAAATAATTCAATTAGAGTTTTTTTTTTCCTCATGCACCTATGGAGAGGACTTGGTGATAGGAATCTGCCCATCACCTTGTCGCTTTTACCGTAAGTGCTCAGGGACGGAAAGAAGTGGCAAATAACGATTGGTGGCTGAGGAAATGCGTTAAGCACAGCCCTCTGGTCAGAATGTTAATTCTCGGAAATTCATGTTTATCTAGATGGTTAGGCTTCATTTTATTAAAAGGCTTAAGACTTCTCTGATCAAAAATACAGTAATTTTATAATACAATTTTACAGTATAATTTGATGAGAAATAAAATAAACCCTTCCCCCGAAATAATGTTAAATTTTATTTCCCGGGAGAGAAAATAAATTTCCATGGAATGAGAGAAAGAACAAATAGATAATTGTTCCCTGCATAGCTCCCTTTCAGTGTTCTTTCAGGGAAGTAGGGTTTCCTGCCTCCTGAGGCAGGGGGTGTCTATTGCTCTGAGACAATAGTGATTAAAGAATTAAACAATTAAAATGGGAAAGAGTCTGCCATCAATTTTAATTTTATGTTTGTGAATTAATATTTCCTTTTATAATGCAATAGTCTGCCATTGCGCATGCAGACCCAGTCCTTGCTTCCACAGCGTACGTAATTAGTTTACATTACTCTACAGAAATGAATTGTCGCTGGCGATCTTGTCTCTTGCTAACAAATCACTTCTGGTGGGGATTCATTGAGATTCCCCTGAAGTTTAACTACAGCAATCTATGATGCTGTCCTTAATGACGTGTATCAGGCTAATTAATTAAATACATATGCATACATACATTACATATGTATACATAGACATATATGTGTATCTACTAATATGTCTACATATGCCACATATACATACACATATACACACATACATATATACACACATACATATATACACACATATATATACATATATACATCATATATACATATATATCCTACTTCCTAGTCTAAGAAACATAGTAAGAAGTCTAGTGTTATGATGATTGCTGAGTTCTTCTACTTCACAGAAAGTATTAATTTTCTCAAATACAATCCTTATTACCTACAATCCCACCTACCCAACCAGGCCACTAAACAATACAAAAAGAGAGTGAGAGGAAACTTGAGACTCCTCCAGGCAGCTAACAAGATAAATCTACTCCCTATGATGTGTACCTTCTCTTCTGAATCTTGATACCAACATGAAATCTGCACACAAGAGAAAATTTATGTCGAGATCTAATTGAGAATTTCAGTGTGTGAGGCTGGCTACCTGTCACTGTGATAAAATGCCTGACAACTTAGGAGGAAGCCTTGCTACTTGGCATACAGGGTTGCAGAGGCTATGCTCTTTCTCACCTGTGGGAAAGCAGAGCATCATGGGTACCCGTGGAATACAGCACAAGTCCTCACTTCACAGCATCCAGAAGCGTCAAGGGCATCAGTCAGAAAGCCAGGACAAAAACAGAGCCTTCCAGGGTATCCCAGTGACTGACTTCTTCCAGTATCCCTACCTGCTAGACTTGGGATTGCCTCTGAAGAGAGGCAGCATGGGAATGAAGCTTTAAGCAGAGACACTTAAGGTCCAAGCCACCTATCAGCACACTTCCACCACGGGAAAGCAGCTGAATTAAGCATCTCCGAAGGCATGGAATCTCTGAAGAGAAGTAGGAACAATCGTGCCTGAGAACCCAGAAGTTTGTTCCCTGGTGTATGGAGAGGGGTTGCTCGTTTCTGACGAGTTAGACTTACTGTCATCCAATAATTCATTGTAGTGAAAACACAGTCTTTTCAAACAGTATAGTCTAATCATTTTCTCCTACCATCTCCTCCTAGATGGCTTCCTACTCCCTCCTTCTCCCACTCCAGGCTGCTTTCTCTCTCTTTAGAAAATAAACAGGCAAAAAGACAAGCAAACAGAGAAAAAGAAAAGCAAAGAAATAATGTGGGGAGCACATACACATGCAGAAACACAGGCATACATGCACATCTGCATAATGCACGCACACACATGCAGGTAGACACACACACACACATGCAGATAGACACACACACATGCAGGAAACCCATAAAACACAGAATCAGAGGCTGTAACAAATAAGAAAAAAAAAAAGACCTGTAAAGTAAAAATACTCAGAAAAAGCAGAATGCTTTTTGTTTTCAGACAAAACGCCTCCAGGGACTGGAGAGATGGCTTAGTGTTAAGAGCACTGGCTGTACTTCCAGAGGACCTGGGTGCAATTCCCAGCACCCATATGGCAGCTCACAACTGCCTGTAACTCCAGTTCTAGTAACTCCAATTCCAGAGGCCCCAACACCCACAGACAGACATGGCAAAAAACACCAATAAACATGAAATAAAAATAAAATAAATAACATTTTAAAAAATACTCCAAAAATGTCATTGAGTTCATTTTGAGTTGGCCGTCTACCTACTGCTTGGCACAGGGACTACCATTAAGTGTGGTTAATATATCCAGTGAGACGTCATTGGAGAAAACTAATTTTTCCTTTGTGAGTGGTTGTCTATTCAGATAGCCTCTTGGTTAAGGATGGAGGCGTTTGTCTACTTCCCCTCTCAACTCTCAGACCTCTCTCTCATCTACTTGAACCTGTGCAGGCCCTGTGCATGCTACCACAGTCTCCGAGTTCATATGCGCGCCAGTCCTGTGGTGTCTCAAAAGCACATATAGATTTCTTGGTGTCTTCATTCTCTCTAGATCTTACTATTTCTCAGTATCCTCCTCTCGAATTTCCCTGAGTCCTGAGAGGAAGATTTGATCAAGACATCCCATTTAGAATCAGATGTTTCAAGGTCTCTCAGTCTCTCCAGGTTCTGCCCAGTTGTAGGTCTCCAGATGTGCTCCATCTGTTGTATTCAAAGCTTCCCTCATATCGTCACCCAATGTCTCTTAAGGACAACATGACAGTCTAAACAGCTCCAGAGACAGGTCATTAGCCAAGCCTGCTGAAGATCCTAAAGCTTGACTGTAAGCAGAGCTGAGCCGATCACATGGACTTACAGAGACGTGGGAGCTCCTGCCTTGTAGGAGGAGTTCGAGCCTGATTCTCTCCTACAGGAAAATATACAGACGAGTTAAACAAGATGGTGCAGGGCAGGAGAAAAGGAACCATAAGGACATATCTATCAGTTAGTGACTACTGTCTCATCCCCGATTTTAGGTGGGATGTGGGCAGTACATTCACCAGTGAGCTAACAAAAGCATTACTTTCCAACTGTCACATCTCAAAGGACAAGAAGTCAAGATTCGCTATTAATGTGTCTTTAACATTTTGTCAGAGTACAGTCTTAGCGACTGCTGATGTGAACCCTACTTGTTTTCGTCAGGGGTTTTTGTTTGTTTGTCTTTTGTTCTATTCTACTCACATGCTATTTCTGCTATATAGCATGTATTTGAAACAAAAGTTCCAGTGTAAGGATCGCTTTTAAAATAAAATAGTTAAATAGTGAGTTTACTTCAAGAAACACATTCGGTAACTATAGGATTAGAACGGAAGCGGGACAGAGTGTGCCCGCCTGTGATCCCAGCAGAAGGGAGGGATGAGACGGGATGACTACAGAGTTGGGAAAGCATGTCCCATAAACAGACAAACAAATCATCGGCAGTGCCATGCACATGACTGAAAGGTGGGGAGCGAAAGTGTACTAGATCAGCACTGAACTCACTTGTACCCCAAGGCAATGGAGAGAGGAACATTGAAGGGTCAGATGGCAGACAGAAGACTGGCAGAATCCTGCCTGAGGGAAGAGAGGGTCCTGGGTATCACCGAGCCACTCGCTCTTGAGGCAGAAGTCATGAGCAATGAGTTTGAAGGCAGGGAAGCATCCTGAGTGATCCACTTAGAGGCCCTGACATATCACACATGCTCCAACACTTGCCTCATCCCTCACAGGCCTGAGGTACTGACATCCAAAAGCTAGAGTTGAGAGGCTTTCGGCTGGCATGCTCCAGCAGAAAATAGAGTTGTATTTGATGGACAATCAGTGTGGTTAAGAGAATTCTGATTCAATGGTTGTCCCTCCAGGCCCCCAACACCTTAGGCAAGTGACTGGCAGCCTTAGTCAGCACATGAGAGGGTTTCTGAAGTGAAAAATGCTAGGCAGAAAACAATAGGTATGTGCTACACACGGGTAAGATTTCAAGATGGGAACAGAGAAAAAGCCAAAAACAATAAAAAACCCCTTGGGAGCTTGCATCTCAGACTGGTGCCTACCCTACTTAAAGTTCAGAGTCTCCTCCTCCCTGTATCCATGAAAGTTCCCCCAAACTTGCTTCAACTAGGTTTGTAGATCAACTGACTATTCAGGAAACACATGAGCTATAGCAGCCTGGTACCACATGGGGCATCATGGAGCCATTACAACCCCTAACTTCTGAGGACCACTGCTTTCTAGTTTAACTAGAGAGCTGTTCTTCAAGGAAAATCTTATGAAGAAGGTCTTTGGCTAAGCATGCTGGTAGCTTTGGATAGCCTGTGGTAGATCTGTTGCATTTAAGGGGAATCAGGAACTGGGGTGAGTGAATTTGCAGCTCCCCAAGAAAAGGAAAACGGTCTTGGCTATACAGAGAGACGTGGTTGTTGAAAATTAACTACCTTCCGTCTTCTGTCATCTCAAACTTGAGCAAAGTCTACCTTAATAAAGGTGTGTGTGTGTGTGTTTGTGTGTGTGTGTGTGTGTGTGTGTGTGTGTGTGTGTGTTGGGGTGGGGCTAGAAATTACAATGGGTCTGGTTCTACCGCTAAGTCTGCAGTATGAAGTATAAGAACCCGTGTGATTATGGAAGCAGATTATCCCAAGCTTTGGTGGGAGAACAGTACTCTGTAGAGTGAGCGGGTAAACATGTCGAGCCATCTTGTGTTCCATAAAATGGTAGTATAACAAGATGGGAGGGAGCACTTCAGTGGGTCCAGCAGAGGTATTCTCCTGAGGAATCACCACCATGCAACAAGCCTAGTACAAAAGGAGGTTCATGGGGTAAAGGAAGGGGGCCCTGGAAAAGGGATAGAGGCAGAGAAAGGAGGGGGACAGAAACAGACAGAAAGAGAGAGGAGAGAAGAAGATGCTGGTCATGAACACATGGAGAACAGAGAAAGAGAATAGGAGAAGGAGAGAAACTCGGGGTAGCCTAGCAGTCTCTCATATATGCTTGGCTACACAAGCTGTTGCTAGGTAGATGTTGGGCGAAGCATAGTGGAATTGTCTGTAAGCCAACACATCTCATCTAGTTCTTCAGAGCTTCAAGTCAACGTCTACTGGAGTTTCAGATAACAGTAAAGAGAACTAAAAATGATCAAGTTTCTAATTGTCTTTGGACAAGAGGTAGGGCTTTCAGACACTCAAAGTCCAAACTACACTTGGTATTCAGGCTTGCAACCAAGAGATACAA
Source organism: Rattus norvegicus (assembly GCF_021556685.1). Taxonomy (NCBI): domain Eukaryota; kingdom Metazoa; phylum Chordata; class Mammalia; order Rodentia; family Muridae; genus Rattus; species Rattus norvegicus. The sequence continues at coordinate 29,418,304 of NC_141552.1, forward strand.
GAGACAGCAGGTTTGAGCACCATCCAAACTTGAAAATTATAGATATCAGTTGCTGACATGAGGTGATTAAATTGGAAATGTAATGACTCTTAGATATTTCCAATGCACTGTGTGTGAGTCTCTCTCTCTCTCTCTCTCTCTCTCTCTCTCTCTCTCTCTCTCTCTCTGTGTGTGTGTGTGTGTGTGTGTATGTGTGTGTGTGTGTGTGTAAAGGGGTGGGACAGGTCAGAGCATCACTTGTTGACAGCACAAATTTCCCTTTGTTTGACAATGCAAAGCTGTGGGTGGATCAAAAGAAACCTGTAGCTCACCAGGGCAAAAATAGTACTCCTTGTCAACCCAGAGTCTACCTCCTTGTATTCTTTGTGCATCAGTCCTCTAAGCATAATGGCCCTGGGAAATCCTCCTCCCTATTCTGTTACCCCAGTTCTGCATGAGGGGATTTCTCTTATGGGGGTGGGGGTCATTCTCACCTCAGGCTCTAAGTCTCACTAACTCAGCATCATTTTTGGCATACATGACTAAAAGAATAGCATTCACTATGCCCACCCATAAGGCCCAGGGCTGCTCCCCACTTTTCTCATAGCATCTCTAGCCATCCCCTACCTCGCTGGCAGTAAAATGCTTGGGACTGAAGGCCCCTGGCTGACTTCTCTAGAATTCCTGTTCTCTAGACTGTTCTTGCTTTACTAGAGACAGACTCTCAAAGTCCCATCTTTACTGTCTCAGTTGGCCCTTGGAAAACTATCTCTCCTGTGGAGTTTCAGGCTTACCATTCCCTGGAGGCTGCTAGTAAAACCTTTAGGGAACCCAAAAAGGAAAGGAATGTGGGCTTGCTACAAAGAGAGTAGATATTTCAAACAGAAAGGCTTAGCTACCTCCCCCCACCCCCTTGGGCTCATTAATTCTCCATCGAGGCTTTCAAGGAGCCCCACCTCCAATATTAACACACACACACACACACACACACACACACACACACACATCAACATATATGTTGTTTTACATACATGTTAGTATGTATATGTTGGTAAATACATATATGTGAATATATATGTATATGTATATATTCCACTGATCTGCCTTGATTACCTGTCACCCACTAAAACACGTGCTTCATAAGACTTGTGTGTGTTTTGTGTACTACTGTCCCCCTGGCGCCATGATTACATGCACAGAAAGGCTTGTGTCACATTGGGCAGAGGTACCAAAGCATCAGTTAGAAAACATAAGTGGTGGGGGCTGGAGAGATGGCTCAGTGGTTAAGAGCTACGACTGCTCTTCCAGAGGTCCTGAGTTCAATTCCCAGCAACCACATGGTGGCTCACAACCATCTGTAATGGGATCCGAAACCTTCCTCTGGTGTGTCTGAAGACAGCTACAGTGTACTCACATAGATAAAATAAATAAAAATCTTTAAAAAAAAGAAAAGAAAGAAAAGATAAGTAGAAACTATATGAGTAGAAGCAGACAGGGGTATCTTGGTTTTACAAAGATCTGAGATGAGCAAATATTAGGGCCAAGATGATAGCTTGGGCCTCACTGTCTATAGCTCCTTAGCCCAGTCCTTTGTTAACTACCTTGTCACAAACTCTGCCTTTTGGGAACTCCATTTCTCCCCCCAGAGACTGCAAAAAGTATTTAGTCCTGGGTTGGATTCACTTCTACCTAGGACAAGCATCTGCATTCTGTGAAAGACGTGTTCCATAGGCCCAAGTATCTTGGGCTTAAGAGCATTGTGGGTGGAATGGCATTTGGGGATCGCTGAGCACATTTGTCATTGGACTTTCTATGGGAATCTTGCCTGGCTTCCCTTTGTGTCCTTCTGTTGTCTATCTGCAGAGTGGAATGGGGGAGCTGCTGGAGGCCAGGATGCACTGTTCAAAGGCTTCGCTCCCATGTTCCCACTGGTTGAAGCTAATCTTTTGCTTCACATGGGATAATAGGGCAAAGTTGACCCACCCCCTCCCGCTCCCAAATGGGCTCAATTCAATCTTGTTTCCTTCTCCCTTTGATTTCTCCATTTCCTATTTCACTTCCTCTGACAAATTTCTCTTTCCATTCCCAGGGCAAACAACTCTCACCATGGCATTTGGCCATTTTCAATCATTTCCCCAGAGACTGAGCTCATGCGGTCATCATTCACCATCTACATAGATGTTCGAATAAAAAGCCAGGGCTGAGAATACTTGGCCTGTGTCAACTGAATCCCCATGCATGGAAACTCGAGAGTATCCAGGATATCAATCTATAAAGCCCCTGTATTCTCCAAAGGGATGTAGCTTGACCATAAAATGGATGTAACACACAGTGAACAATGGTAGCTTCCTCTCAAATGTCTCCTGAGCTGTCCAAGTCCTGCGTTTAGCCCCTTTACATTATCTGTCTTTTGTGGTATTGAGACAGGGTTTCTCTGTGTACTCCAGTCTGTTCTGGAACTCAATCTGTAGACTAGACTGGCCTCGAACTTAGGGCTCTGGAATCTGCCTGCCTCTGCCTCCCAAGTGCTAAGATAAAAGGTGTTTGCCACCATGCCCAGCCATCTTTTATTCCTGATGGTGTTGGGTTTTGCTTTTCCCTTAATGAGCTCATAGCCGGGATCCAAATCTTCCATTGAAAAGAAATGAAGCAACAAAATGTTCTGGAAAGTTCTGTGTTCTATTTTGACATCCAAGTCTCTATGTGAAATGGTTCCTGACCTAATCATATTAGTAAAACTGGCAAGATTAAAAGAGCCATAAACACTAGGCTCAGTGTTTCAACATCCATTAAAATCTATACGGCAGCTCCCAGAATATTTAATAGGCTTAGATGATGACTGCTGTGAATCCATCCATCTCAGTCAAGTCGGGTTATTAAGACACACATGCTAAGTGATTCGTCCTGTGTTTACTCTGTGCTGGAAAAATGGTTATCTTGCTTTGGAAAAAAAGGGGGGGGCTAGGTGGGGGAAAAAAACATAGACTGATCCTTTGTTGGAAGAAATGGGAGTCAGGATCCTGCCCCATCTCCAGTCCCATACAAGTTTCATCCTTCAACACAAGTGAACTGCTTAATCCTCAGAGACTCTACTGTCCATTTAAAAATTATTATGTTGTTCGAGTGGTGTCCAGAGTCTGCCCCTTTCAGAGGCAGGTGGAGGGAGTTAGGGATTAGCAGTGTACAGGGCTTAAGGAATGAGCCTGGCTCTACCACTAAATATGCACAGTAAGTGCACCTCATCTCCAGCTGTAACTGGGGTGGCATTAGATGAAGGCTAAAGTGAGGCAGTCCATGTCAATCATGGTATACAGTGAACATGCTGGCTAATTTTAATCCTTGGTATAACCTATGCACAGGTTCCCCTCTTGTAGCCAAGAAGGACATACTTCACATGCATTATTTAATCTAGTCCTCATCACTGCCTTAAAGGGATCACTCTGTATTTAACGAGAAAGTGAGACACCAAGACTTTGGTTTACCCAGAGTCACACAGCCTTGGTTCTGGACTTCTTTTCCCAACCTGTTGGTGTTGATGTTCCTCATCTGTTAGGGATTCTAAAGACAGATGCAAATATTCACTCTCTAGCCTGTTTTTCCTTGTGTAGATAAAAGAATTTTGGGCATCTTACCAGTTTCCCTGGAGGTTAGAAGTCAAAAATTGAAACCATGTATATGTTTCATCTCTTTGATTGATTTAGTCAGCCAAGAAAAAGCTTTGCTTATTATTACTGGTTACTGGTATTTTTATTTGCTGAGACCTTGACCCAACAACATCCCTTCTGTGTGACATTCCCTAGGGAGAACCGAACAAAAAAATGTCTATGAGAGCATGGACAACAGAGGAAAGACATTTTTCACTCAAGTCTAATTATTAAGCCAGTGAGTAGTAGCTCCTTAGGTACAAGGGACTCAAAGGTAGCTATGTCACCAAAAAGCCAAGGCATGCATGACCAGGTACAAAAGGTAAGTCTCTGAGCCTCCTACAGAGCCTACAGGCAACTCCACTACAGAGCCTTCTCCTGATCGTTAGTGTTGGCTGCATGTGAGACTTGTGGAAGGGCCTTGTGAATCTTGTCACTTTCTAAACTTCTTGAGTCTTACTCTATTGACATGTTGGGCAAGACGATACTCTGTTGTAGAGCTGACCCAAATATCTTTGCTTCTGGTTGAGTGTGTAGCAGCACCCCAGGAGACACCAGTGTCAAGCTATACTCTCTATATCCCTGTCACAATTGTGACAGTAATACACACACAAACACACACACACACACACACACACACACACACACACACACACCCAGACATTATCAAGGGTCTCCCAGCATCAAAATAATAATAATATAATAATTTTTAAAATTGAGAACCATTGGGCAAACAGGTTTGAAGTGAAGCTCCACCCACTCCATCCCTTATTATCTACTTTAGCTCAGAGATTGCAGTTATTTTCGTTCCCCTAAATAATTATTTGACTCAGCAACAAACTAGTAGGAAAAAAAAAAAAACCAAACCAGTTGCCATTTTGAGCTGCTTTTAGTCTGAAGACAAAATTTCCTGGGCAGAAATCAATGTTTTTAACCTCAGTAGCTAGGATTAGTTATTTTCTTTGAGGTGGGTAGGCAGCCATTTTCAAAATGGCTTCCCAACTTCCAATGGGACCAGTGCCCTCTGCTGGAGAGCTCGCCTGCATTGCCTGAGAGCAAGTTGGGTGAAATGGCTTGAAAATATAATGAACAGCCCAAGCTATTTAGAATAAAGGTCAATGAAACAATCCAATTAGTAGGAGGTCAGCAATGGCTTTCATACTCACAAACTGTCCATAAGCTTTCTGGTTTCTTACAAAAATGTGTTGTTGATGATGTGCCTTTCATACCTTCTTTCTATAAGTCAGCTTCTTATATCTGTAAAAACCACATCAGTAAGCCCTTGTGCAGTCCTTTCTCCATATTACTCGTGTAGCCACTACTCTGTCTTATCTACAGAGCCTCCTTGTGCTTTTGCAATAGGTCTAGGACACAGAGCTCCTTACACATGAGGAAATTGATGTGTAACTCACAAGGGACCGATCACTCGAAGAAGCCAACTGACCAAGCAGGACTAGCGGTCAGGAGGAGAGGAAAGCCTCCAAAGCCTGTTCCCTGAGCTTCCCTGGGCTGCCCTTTGATTTCAGTGAGGAAGCTCCCGTTCCCCAATATGCTTCATATCGATCTAAGAAGAAGGCAGTATGCAGACATGCAGTGACATTTTGAATTTCCCCTCATTATTTCAACCCTATTTTTCATCAAAGTATCATTTTTAGCTCCCGAAACTCCAGGAAGATTAAGTTGCTTTTCGCCAAATGTGGGCTCTCACTCTCTCTCTCTCTCTAGACTGCGGAATTCTAAACATGGCCTGAATGCCTAAGCCGTCTCTTACCCGTGAACACGAAGCTCTCTAAAAATATTATATCCAAACAACATTCGTGGGCATCAGACTCTATCACGACCTACCCGAGACCCTGTAATTTATGGTCTTTCTTATTACTTTAAAAGCCTGGGATTCTTGTAGAATATGGTTTAGTGGGTCAAACATTCCCTCTCCTCTCATTTATCAAGCTTTTGATCTTAGTCAGCCCTGATGGTTGGCATGCCTGGCCCACAGCCCTGTGCCGGGAGATCACACACAACAGGCCTCCTTCCGTTTTAAAATCTTGAGGGGACGCTGCTGCTCCAGCCCTGCCTGGGTTAGGAGAGGATGTATTGAGTTCCCGCCGTCCTCGCTGCCCCTTTGTGTATTATTATTTTATAGTTTTGTTCTGCATTCCTTCCACTCAACCTCCAGTCCATAGAAGCCTGTTTCTTTATTAGTTGCATATGTCTGCACCCTTTTACCCCAGCGGGGAAAAGACAAAATATTCTAGAGGGCTCGAAGGCCTGGGACGGACAGCTAATCCACCCCCAGCTTGAACTAATCGTCGGCCGATGTGCTATTGTACCGGGCCCTGTTCTGGGCAGCTGAGCGGTGGGGTTTCAATTTGTAGGAGCATAAACAGATACTAAAGTTAGAAGAACGGGCTGGGTCATTTGTTAGCAGAGTTCAGATCAAATTATCACAGCGGTCCCCTGCTGACAGGCTGAACAATTACCTCCTTTTTTCTTGATCTTTAAATGTTTTCTGTTTCACTTAAGCCTCAGTAAATAGTTTACTTCTCGTGGGCTTCATTTATTGACACAGAGGGGCCTGATTTATTTAATTTTGTTTCTCTGCCGCCTTCCCAGAAAGAAGTTGTAATGTTTTGTTGAAATCTCTCCCCAATGATAGGTTTATCATGGCAGCCGAGGAAGCGGGTTAATGACGTGACTATAAATTATCTGGCCTTTTAATGAGAGGTTGAGATTCTAAAGCCAATTTTGAAAGCTTTAAACCAGAAAGCCAGCCTCTGATGCTGGGAAAGGTTGACGTCCCCGGTCAGAAACTGGCCTGAAAAAGATCGCTGAGCACTGGGGATCTGAATCTGAACCAGTAATTGGATTCTTTCCCAACCCAAGAATGGGATTCTTCTTTGAAGAGAGCATGGAATATCTTGTGTCTGTGATGTTTGTCCCCGCCGCCGTGGATGCGCTGGTGAGTTCACCGGAATTAACACCAACATTTGTTTTCACTCTTGCCCCTCCCCCAGCTTCAACCCTTGACTCTCTCTCCTCCATAGTTACATTTGTCTGCTTCTTACAGTCCTACTGGGACGGATTTATCATCATTCGCTAACATATCTGTCTCAAAATCTCAGCTTTGATCAGCTTGTATTTTATAACTTACATCTGTTCTACATTTAACCTTTTGTAATGCTGTTTTTCAAAAATATTACCTGATCTAACAGAAGAAGTATACTGGAGAAGGGGTTCTGGAGTGTACATTTCCTTTTAAAAAATCTCACCAAACATACCTGGCTCCTTGAGCACAGTTTTATTACTCTTCCAGAGTCGCCCTTTCGTTGAACATATAAATCCATCACTTCCCGTTTGGGGACGGGACTTTGGGAGATCTGTGGCTTCACACCCTGTATCTGCTCCTGTCCTGCCATTCTGACCCTTGCTCTGCCTGGAATGCTCCTAGGCCAGCTTGTCACAGTTCTCCTGAGGCCCATGGCTGGAACCAGAGCTGGCCCTCCTGTCCCTTTGGCCTGTCCCAGAGGGGGACCAAAGTTCCTTTCTACAGGTTCCAACTTCCAGCACATTTGGATTCAATTTCATTGCTTATTTTATTTTAATAAAGTTAATTTATTTTAACCAATGAATCATGAATTTTTGAGACACCCAAAAAGGTATTAAAATTATATAATAAATACTCATTTCATCTGTCACCCAGTTTAAGAAATAAAATATTACAAGCCACAGCAGGGGGCCCCTTTGATAAAGCCCTCACTCAGGAAAGGTCCTCTGAACTGAGTTACCTGATTCCAAGTATTTTCCTATACTCAACTAATGAATACAGGTTGACCCTTAGAAGCCGAGGTTTCATACCTGCAGACTTAGTGAAAAATAGCCAGATAAAAGTTGTGCCTGTACTAACCGTGTACAGACATTTATTTTCTTATATATTTGGTTGTGAGCCTAGCCTTTAACGGCTGAGCCATCTCTCCAGCCCCAGACATTTATTTTCTTATCGTTGTTTAAGCAACATAGCCTTAGAGTGTGGACACACCTGCCTTAGACATACCACGTGATGCGTGTGAGGACTTACACGGGAGCCATGCAAGTGCTGGACCACTTTATCTGAGCATCCTCGGCCTGGGGTATCCTCCGAAAGGTCCTGGAGCCAATCGATCTCTCACGAGGTCAGAGGGATGACTGCCCCATCGTGTGACCAACACTTTACATTATTTCCACTTTGATCCCCACATAGCAACACTTCATGAGAAGTCCTGTGGGTCTCTTGGGGCTCATTTGTGAGAGGTAGTCTTGGGTGCTTTTAGGGAGAGGTGTGCTTTATTTCCCAGGATGTGCGTGTCTCGGTCTGACTGGATGCCCCTCCCCAGTTTTCCTCAGAAGTGACTGCCCAACCATGCACTTTCACCAGCTAGCAGGAATATAATGGTACCTCATAGCGGCACCAATTTGCATTTATTTGCTTACTAACAAGGGTGAGAGAGATGATATAAAGCAATGTTGCCTATCGCAGTGTCGGGGACATGGCGGTAGTGGTTATCGTGATGGTTGTTTTAGGCAGCAATCTGGCTTGATGATCAAAGCAAGAGCTGCCTGTTTATAGATGAGAGATCCACAACTGAGGGCAACTGGCGCACAAGCAAGAGGCACCGTTGCGGTGGCAGTGGGCAACAGCCCATGGCTCATAACTCCGCTGGAGCCATCCTACAATGAGTGCACGAAGCGCTGCCTTCATTCACAGCACCGGGAAGAGAGCGAAGGACATGAACAGAATAGGCAAAAGCCGGCTTGAGAAAAGCTAGAAACAAGGTATTCTCTTTGCACTTAAAATGCTTCTGTTTTCCAATTTTCTCTCTTCTTTAGTATTAGTTTCCTCTCTGTGCATCTCTGTGCATGTGTATGTTTGTGCACTGGTGTGCAGGCAGGGGCATGGGTAGGTCCTTAGAGGGCGTCTGACCTTCCTGAAGCTGGGTTACAGGAAGTTGTGAGCCACCCAGCAAAGGTGCTGGGAACCAAACTGGGAACCAGATTCTGATCCCCTGGAAGATCAGCAAACACTCTTAAAGGCTGAGCCAACTCTCCAGCCCCGCCTCTCCTTTCTTTAAATGACCGAATGAATTTCTTTTCACGTCATCCGCGTGCTTTGTCAACTAGTCTCCTGGAAACTAGCCCCATAGGGCAAACAAATGAGGGAAGCTCTGTGTCTGGCAGCGCCCCCTTTAGGAGCTCAGAAGCAGCTCCAGCCTCAGAGCTGCATGGGCAGTCAGATGACGATCCCAGCTGTGCCTTAGAGCCTGGGACTGTGGCAAGGACAATTACTCTGAGGTGACATTGTACCCAATGCCCCTTTCTGTTTTTTTTTTTTCCGGAGCTGGGGACCCCCTTTCTGTTTTAATTTCCAAAATGCACCCATGAGGGTGGGAGTCCCAAATATACATCTTTTGGTGAGGCAAAAAGAAGTTTTCCTCTCTCTCTTTCTCTGTCTCTCTCTATGTATTTCTCTCTTCTCTCTCTCTTCTCTCTCTCTCTCTCTCTCTCTCTCTCTCTCTCTCTCTCTCTCTCTCTCCCTCCCTCTTTATGTGTGTGTGTGTGTGTATGTGTGTCTGCCTGTCTCTATGTATTTTTTTTTCTTTTTTCTTTTTCGGAGCTGGGGATCAAACCCAGGGCCTTGCGCTTGCTAGGCAAGCGCTCCACCACTGAGCTAAATCCCCAACCCCCTCTATGTATTTCTCTCCTCTCTCTCTCTCTCTCTCTCTCTCTCTCTCTCTCTCTCTCTCTCTCTCTCTGTGTGTGTGTGTGTGTATGTGTGTGTCTGTGTGTCTGTCTCTATATATGTCTCTCCTCTCTCTCTCTCTCTCTCTCTCTCTCTCTCTCTCTCTCTCTCTCTCTCTCTCTCTCTCCCTCCCTCCAAATTCACCCTTTGAAACACGCAGAAGCCCATTGAAGATTAAGACGACAAACAAGCTTAAAACATGTCGTAACGGCATTCACAAAGTCACAGGTGTAGGCAGGTCAAAGTGGTATCTTGTTCTCCTAAATATTTCAACAGATAAACACACTCGTGATTGTGCTATCTGTTCAAAAGCTGACTTTGAACTCTCCGCCAGCATCTCCCACTTGGGTTTTCTGAAACCTACTGAGGGGCCAGCCAGGCAGATAAGGGGTCTGAGTGGTCTCGGCTGCTGACCAAAGCCTTTCATCTCACCTGGGCTGTGTGTGTACACAGCCATTTGCTTAGCCTGAGGACCTTTCTAAAATCCTCCCATTTGTTAGCCCCTAACACCTGATCTGCAAATAAGTCACGGAAGAATGCAGATCTCAGCCGCAGCGAGGGCACTTTACCTCACTGCTTCTCACTGCACACCACCTCTCTGGGCCACCTCTTCCTTTTTCTACATTCCTTTTACTGCCTCCCCCCACCCCCGTTCCACCTCAGCCCCTCCCTTCAGCCACTTGCAAATAATTTCAAAATAAATTATAAAATAGACAAATAAAATAGATTGGCTATATTTCACATGGTCCGGAAAGGAGCCCAACTCCTGACACATGCTTGTAAACCAAGCACTTCGGAGGTAGAGGCAGGAAGATCAGCTGTTCATGTTACATAAGAAGTTTGAGGTCAGCCTGGGCTACATAAAACCCTGTCACAATAAAAGAAAAAGGAAAGAGAAGCAAGACTGGAGGTAGAGAACACAGCATACCTGGAATTGAACTCTAGCGTGGTGCTTCCTGGTGGTGTGACCTTAGACCATTATGCCTCTCTGTGACTCAGTCTTCTCACCAGTAAAATGGGACAGCAGGAGCATCCACCACGTGACACCATGGCAAGGATTACATGTAGATTAGATGAAGAACCTGAAACCGTATTTGGCCGTGTGGTATAGACAAAGTCGTATCCAGAATCTCTAGGATGGAGTGACTCTTATGCAGGAAGCCCTGCTGAGGGCAGTTCTGGGGCAGTTACCATAACTGTTGAAGGATTTGGATTCCATTGTGTGGGAACAGCATCCTATGACAAGCACAGTGTCCTTTGCAGACAGGGTCTCTCACAGTCGCATCTAATTATCTGATTGTTAGAAGATGGGAACAGAAGTGCATACCTGGACAGTATGTGGCCAAGATTAGGTATGAGGAATGTGGAAGGCCCTAAAGGCCCTGTTAACATCGACCCTTGGTCATGGAATCACAGTATGGTCCTTTCTCTACCACAGGAGATAAGGAAAGTGAGAGAAACACCTGAGAAAATAGCACCAGCTATGATGGTTTCTATATGCATGGCCCAGGGAGTGGCACTATTAGGAGGTGTGGCCCTGATGGAGTAGCTCTTCTTAGCTGCCTGGAAGCCAGTATTCTGCTAGCAGCCTTCAGATGAGGATGTAGAACTCTTAGCTCCTCCTGCACCACGCCACGTTAACACCTTGATGATACTGGACTGAACCTCCTAACCGGTAAGCCAGCCCCAATTAAATGTTGTCCCTATAAGAGTTGCCTTGGTCATGGTATCTTCTCAGAGCAGTAAAACCGTAACTAAGACACTAAGATTCTCTCCTTGTGAGAGGCTGGTTCATCCCCTAACTTGGTTTCTACTGGTTTTTCAAATGACAAATAGAACAGCACAACTATCCAGGCAGCCAAGTTGGCTTTGGGGATGATCATGTGTCCTAGGGAAGGTGGTGAATGTTTGAAATTCTCCGTAAGGTGGTTTTTCCAGCTGGGGAAGTTACCCAGAAGTGAGGAGATGTTCCATGGAAGCTGAGGCAGGGGTGGGGCTGTTTGTGGTCTGGGCTGTGCCCCACCAGGATCTGGTTTACAGCAGCCTTTTTTGTTGGTTTTGTTTTCTGGCATTTTTTAGTCACAAAGATACACATCTAAGCAAATCAACTTAAAGAAGGGATTGACTTGGGTTCAGTTTTCTGAGGTTCTGGCCTGTGGTCTCTTGGCTCCTTTGTTCTGGGACAGTGAGTGATCACATAGAGCAACATGGGAGAGAAGGAACTATGAGAAGGCCTGGCAGACATGATAGACTTTGATTCCAGTAGCCTATATCCCCTCAATCAGTCTCCATTCAGCTATAAATCCATCAATAGTTGAAAAATTCAGAGCTCTTATGACCCAGTCACTTTTTCAAAGCCAGCAGCTAAACCCTTAAGTCATGAGTTTTGGAAGGACATTTCACACACAAGCCACAACAGGCTTCACCTGAACATTGATGACAAGCCAAAACCATTCTGGTACTTTTGGCTAGAATGTAAGATTGGGTCTGATTATTATTCATTGTCTACTTATGGGGAAACAGAGACCATGAGAAGTTAGTTTACTGAAATGTCCCTCGGAGGTTCATAATTTGAATACTTGCTCCCCCCTGGCACCTCTATTTAGGAAGGCTGTGGTGGGACCTTGCTGACCTGAGGTAGGTTGCGTCTATCCTGTGGCACTCTCTCTGCTTCCTGGCCTGCTGTGAAGTGAACAACTTCTACTATGTACTTCCTTTGCTGTGAACACACATCTACATAAATCAAAGACCTTTTGACATTTATTTTTGTTTTTAATTATGTGTGTGTGTGCACATGGGGATGTGGATGTGTGCACATGAACATGGGTGGTAGCACCAGTTTATCTTGGAGCTAGAGTTAACAGACAGTTGTAAACAAAGCTTGTCCTGAAGGCCCCCACTGCTTTGTTCCTGTCTTAGTTAGGGTTTTACTTCTGTGAACAGACACCATAACCAAGGCAAGTCTTCTAAAGAATAACATTTAAATAGGCCCAGTTTACAGGTTCAGAGGTTCAGTTCAGTATCATCAAGGTAGGAACATGGCAGCATCCAGGCAGGAATGATGTAGGAGGAGGTGAGAGTTCTACATCTTCATCTGAAGGCTGCTAGCAGAATCCTGGCTTTCAGGCAGCTAGGATGAGGGTTTTAAACCCACACCCACAAGACCACACCTTCTAAAAATGCCACCTCTAGGCCAAGCACATTCAAACCATGACAGTCCCAAAGCCACAAACAGCAGCCAAAGAAAGTTATATTCTCCTACTTTTAAAAAGTACCATTAGGGAGGCTGGAGAGATGGCTTAGTAAGCACTGACTATTCTTCCAGAGGTCCTGAGTTCAAATCCCAGCAACCACATGGTGGCTCACAACCATCTGTAATGAGATCTGATGCCCTCTTCTGGTGTGTCTGAAGACAGCTACAGTGTACTCATATACATTAAATAAATAAATAAATCTTTTTTTTTAAGGTGCCATTCCATACCGCCATTTACAAATTAAGAGGTTTTATATTGAATTCTAAACTTAGGATTGAAAATGTCAAATTGGAATATTTGGCAAATGTCCATATGAATTACCTCTGAGTGACAACCGTCTTGGGCTTAGGTGGCAACTGTCCTTTAGGAAAGACAAATACATTCCAAGTCTCCGTAGACCCACCCCTCCTTATTGTCCAGTTACTCACTGACCTTCCTTTCTGCTCCTGTAAGATGTTTGAATCCAAGATGTCTGACCCCACTCTAGTGATGCTCTCATACCTTATATGATCTTGTCCTTTTAGAGTGTCATGAGACCACACTTGGGGTTGTCTTTGCTTAAGAGGGTACCACCTTTCCCTGACCCACCTGGCCTCCAGGGATCAAGAATCTAACAGAAGTTGATCATCTTACTTCATGCCAAAACCTTCAATAACTCCTACTAAACCCATTTTATTTATTTCACCTGATCTCCAAAGAGCCCAGACTCATTACAAAACCTGGTGAGGCTTCTTACCCCTCACCTCTTCGGGGAGATCAGCCAAGCTGATCAATAGACCCATGCTTTAATCTCTCTTAGACAGCTGAAGCTGTGTATGTGGGGAGTGGGGGGAGGTTAAAACGCATGGTTGTGATTCCTTTTGCCTTGAGGAACCGACGATGTTGCTTCAGTCTTGGCTCGGTTGAAACTTGATGCAGACATCACTGTTAAATGGGTCAGGCTGAGGAGAGAGCCAGCGGTTGGCCACGTTTGTGCAAACGTTGGTCTTTTTGTTTTTGCCAGAGGTTAAAAAAAAAAATTCTAATTTCTATCAGTCTAAATTGAGTTGGGGAACATTATCAGCTGGAAGGACCCTTCTGATTTGACAGGCCCCACTGTATAATGATTAATTACTTCTCAGCTTCATTGGACTTTTCTAATTTCTTTTTGCCACTGGCTGGAGGCACTGTGCGATAAGTACTGCTCTTATTATTTCGTGCAAAGGGAAATGTCTATTATGCTCTGTTGTACAAGCGTACGGGATGAAAAGGCGATTGGTCAGGACCCTTGATTTTGGCTTCTCGGCTTCCCTCACTTGCCTTAAGATGGAGGTGACCACACATGGCTTCCTGTCAAAATAAGAAGATAAAAAATTGTGCACTGTATCAGAACACTTGACATTTTGAAATTTGTATAATGATTTCCTGGCAGTTAATCCTTCAGCTCGCCACAACTTCTGTTCCAAATGCAAACACAACTGAAATGCCGTCCTGTAGCATACGCGGTACTGTTCATTTCTCTTCATCAGCTCTTCTGTTTGGCTATAAGTTGAACGTGGGCTTGCCTTGTTATGTTGGAAGCTCAGATGAGATAGCGACAACTGTTGTTATTACTGTTGCTCATAAGTAACCGTACTTGAATGTGTTCTTTGTGACTGGGATTGTGGAAAGGTGGGCAAGAGCATCTCCTATTAGCTCAGGACTGTTGACATAATGCGGGCTGGCTGCCACCTTAGGATGATCACAGGTGTCACTGTGACGGTCAGCTGACACTCTGTGCAGCTGTTTGAATTCCTGGACAAGAGACACCCAGCCACACAAAGTATCCCACTCAGGCCGTGCCCTCTGCCTGCTAACCCTGAGAGCTGGGCTGGTAGTGAACTTGGCATTGGGAGTTGCCTGCTGAGAAAATCGGGAATGCACGGTCACTTCTTTGGCTGCTGAGGACACGGTGACCTCACCTCAGAGAAGGACAGGCTCAGGGCCGCAGCTCAGATCCCAGAGTCCTTGTCACACCTGCACCGTACTTGAGGATTCTGCTAGCCTCCACTGCTGTCCTTCAGGAGGATGAGGAAGGGAAAGCCAGTTATCGTCTCTGTGTTCATCGTGTGATTAACTAGCATTTAATAATGTGCACCTACTTTGTGTCGTGTACTCTGTCAAGGCTTCATGTCCACTGTCCCATATAACCTTGGCAGCTCACTTGATGTCAAACCTGTTGTGTGTTCATTTTACAGATAAGAACATCTGGGCATCTGAACTATGTGACTCGATCATGATCACACACAGCTAGAAAAAGACAGTGGTGGCAAGGATTCTTTAAGCTTCTCTGCTGTACTTGTCTCCCCTAACCCCTCTCCCTTTTTCTTGTTCCCCCTTAAAAAAAAATTGGTGTCCTAGTGACTGAACTCAGGATTTCATGCATGCCAGAGAAATGCTATACCAACCCTCTTTCTACCTTTTACCTTGAGACAGGGTCTTGCTAAGTTGCCCAAGCTACCCTTGAATTCATGATCATCCCGTCTCAGCATCCAAAGTAGCTCAGGGTTCCAGGCTCAAGTACTGAGTACTGCTTACTGTCTCCTACATCTACATCAGCGGTTTTCCTTTTGTACCAACTGCCTGGTGGCAAGGAACGGATAGATCTACAAAGTCTGAGACTAGCTCGCTCTTTATACGGAATTCCGGGCCAGCCAGGGCTACTATAGTGAGACATCAGCAGGGTGGGGGTGGGGTAGTAACACCAAAGAACACATTTTTCCCTTGCCTATGTCTTATTTGTTCCATCAGAACTAATCACTGGCTACCTACAATGTGTCAAATACATCGCTGAGTTCTACAGAACCCCAGATTAAAGTTCCAGTATTTTCACCTTCCAGAGGTGCAGAATAGTGTCACTGAAGAAATAACTAAGACATTAAAACACAAAGCAAGACACAATATGACCAATGCCCTCCATGCATATGATCATGTGAGCAAAGAGGAGTGCTTCAAGAAAGGTGACATTTGACCTGAGTCTGGGAGGGCTGAGGACTGATGAAGGCTAGCCCAGCCTGTGTGCCAGTTCCTGAGAGAACCAACAACTGAGGGGAGGTGGCTGGGGTCCTTCCATGATGAAACACGCTGCTGAGTTTAACTCTAATGAAATGTGTTTGTCGTTTACAGTACTGGGATCGAACCCATGGCCTTCCACACTCCAGGATAGCACTCCGCCACTGAACTCGACCCTCAGCCATCTAATCCAACCTCTACTTCTCCCACCAAGTTGTTTCCTTGTCTGAGCCTCAGTCTCCTTATTTATACAGTGCGGCCATTGACCTTTGACTGATACCTGGACAACCGGCAGGAGCTGGCTTGTTGGATGTGCTTTCTCTGTACTCCCTAGGGCAGGGAGTGACCACACAAGGCCTCACCCTAAGTTCAGGCTATCTCTGAGTCTGCTCAGCCTCCCAAGTGTTGGGATTACAGGTGTGTGCTCACTCAGATGTGTAGCTCTGAACACAAGACAGTACCTTCAAGTCCAGCCAGCCAGGTGTGGTGGATGGTGACAGGGAGGCCCCCCCTCCATGGTCAAGAAAGACCGACTGTTATCCAATTCCCCAAACTGGCCATTACCCACTACTACCACATGCTCAGCACTCTGGCTGAGTACACCTGGTCACTTCTCCAGTTTTTGTGGCTGACTCATGCTGTGTGTGTGTGTGTGTGTGTGTGTGTGTGTGTGTGTGTGTGTGTGTGTTGCTGTTGTTGATGGTGGTGGTAATGGTGATGGTGATGATGATGGTGATGGTGATAGTGGTGATGAGAGTGGTGGTAGTGATGGTGGTGGTGGTGATGGTGATGATGAGGGAGGGCATATACTTCAACCCATAATCCTAACATGAGCAAGAAAACAAAATCTAGACCAAGAAACATGATACATGCTGGTTTCATGCTGAATCGAAGAGTGTCTTTCTGTTTTGTAGGTGAGAAAAAGTGTGCACATCCTAAAAGAATTTAGCTTCACACATTCAGTGTTCATGTTAGCATCTGAGTTTGCCTCCTGGGCTTTGTGTCTCTACAGCTTGGCCTTGAATTCTAAGCAATTGTATTGACAAGTCCTGGAGTAGGACCTGGGGAGACAGCTCAGTGGTTAAGCACCAGTTGCTCTTCCAGAGGCCCTGTGTTCGATTCCTAGCCATCCACATGATGCCTCACAGTGGTCTGTAACTCCTCCTGTAGGGAATCTGAAACCTCCTTTATCTGCACAGGCTCCAGGGACTGGTGCACTTCCAAGAGCCCAGTTCGTTCAGTACCTCAGGCTTGGCAGGAATATTTCTTGTCCCCAAGACCACCTTCAAAGGTTACCCTTTAACTTGATGCTTCTGCGGCTTTCACGGCCTCCAGACACCAAATGGTCTTTCTCCAGCGCCCATTGGGACAGTCATCTGCCCCTGCTCCACATGAGTCCAAGAAGAAAGGCCCTTGTCAGCCTTCAGGATGGCCTCTGGTGTCATGGGTACTCTGAGGAAGTAGACCATAGGGAATTATATCTTATTACCAGCTGGGAGACATGACTTTATGATCAATTCCCTTCCTAGGTATGTTGGTATGTAGCCAGCTCCTGATTTAAGGCTCAGTCATGTGACTTGTTTTAGTCAAGAAACTGTCAGCAAGCCATCAGGTGAGCAGAATCCCACACAGCCCAGTTCTTCTCTCCCATGTAAATACCTGGTCCAACCTGTGCTAAGATGAGTTTTATGGAGCAGACCTGAGTTAACCTAGCTGTCCTAGCCAAGGCTGTGCTAGAAGAGCTGCAGCCTCTGATCCTGATTCAGAGATAACCAGTCAAGATCAGGAAAGTTCTAGACCACCTGCATCTGACCCCAGACTCCAGCTGGGGACCACCCAAGACCAGAGGCAGCAGTGGGGCAACCTATAGAATTCAGAAGCTGAGGAGGTGCTCATTGCTTGGGCTTGAGAATGGCTCACCGTGCAGAATTCTGCTGGCCACAGATGTTGGCACAACAGCCCCTTGCCTCCAGAGGCTCATCCCCAGAGCAGTTTAGTGTTTGATGTATTTTAGATGTGGATTTTGACTTGGCTTCCTAACTTTTCACCACCATTTTATTTCTTTTTTTTTTTTTTTTTTTTTTTTTTTTTTTTTTTTGCTTCTTTTTTTTCGGAGCTGGGGACCGAACCAGGGCCTTGCGCTTCCTAGGCACGCGCTCTACCACTGAGCTAAATCCCCAACCCCCCGCCATTTTATTTCTTAAGGTGTCCGTTTCCTCGGCTGTAAGAGGGATAAGAATCGTGAGCCAGTGCCTGCTTCATAGAGTTCCTGTGGCACAGTGATCCGTTTTCACCTACTGGCTGTAGTTACTCTGTGAGGGGACTGCTCACTGCTATGGGAAAAGACGAAGACTCTCCCAAGATGTTGAACTGCAGCAACTGATGTGAGCCTCGTCCTTTCACTTCTTTCTATCAGTTTTTCACCGTCTCGGGAGAGTTTTCCTCTTTCCCATAGCAATCCCTTTAACCTGTACTGTGCTCTACAAAGCTAGAACACATGCTTGCAGAATTTCCCTCTGGCATGAAGCCATGGGCCCCTCCACTTTCATCTTCACATTTATATATGCTTGACATTGTGCTTAGAAAACATCACCAACGACATCCTAGAAGACAACCTTTAATACCCAGAGGTGCTGGTCACCCTGGTAGAGTGAGGAACAGCCTGTCCTAAAGTGTGTACTAAGATTCTACAAAACACTCTCTAAATGAACAATTAAACAAATGCGTACAAGTCAATAGGTAGGATGATCTATAGATGACTGAACTTGACAAATCCTGAGCCCAAACCAAACTCGGGACAATGAGTAGGAACGGGCATGATTTGTTCTTGAGAGTCTTTTAACTGTAAACCTCTCACTTTTGAGTGTTTTACAGACCTACTAGGCTACAGAAGATCCCTTCAGGAGATAGGATGTTGCTGCTATGTTGGAAATAAGGCAGGAAGTGCAGATGAAACAGCCCCTTCAGCAGGAATTGCTCTCTGCTATGGAGGGCGGGGGCGGGCACAGGTGGAACCCCACACACTCTTTCCTCTGTTCTCTTAGCTCCTTTGTTCGGGACCCTCTTCACTTTTCTGTTTATTCTGCTGGCCACAAGAGCCAAAAGTTAGAGCTGTCTTGCTTTGTTTTATTTCCTGTGCGTGGAGTGCACTGGGCAGCCAGTAGTGGACAATTCCTTATTCCTTCATCATAGTGAAACACACAGGAGGGAAGCAGCATCCTCTTTGTGCCTGAGTAAGGCTATGGAGCTCGAGACATTATTACCCCTTCATCGCCACTCCAATCAGATGAGGTTTAAATGGAATTCTGTCAGGGTCACAGACAAGGTTCCTTTTTTTTTTTCTAACAGGCACACAAGATACCATTACATTTCATCTTGGGACAATTGTTCTCTGGCAAAGTGTGTTATTTTCCAGCAGGTAACCCCTACCCAGCTGTGGATTTTCCATGTTCAACATCAGCCACTACAACCAGAGAGCAACCAACTGTGTTATTGACAATGTTTTAATTACAATACAGAAAAGATACAAGGCTACATTATCTGGCTGTTGGGCATTTGTATATATTTAAGAAAACTGAAGAGTTCATTCCAGCACCCGGCATCTATATGTTCTGCTAATTCTGAAGATTCCAGGGTATCTCTGGGATTGTCTGAGATGAAAAAAACAACATTCATGGAAGTGATGGTCTCAGGCAACACAATGAATGAAATTCGAGGCTCTTAGAATTGTGGGCTTGCGCCAACGTTAGCGTGAAACCTAATCGTTGCACGGCTTTGTTCTTTTTCTATCGAGCGAGCGTTGTTACCAGGCAAGCTAATCTAGGCTTCGGGACAGAGCAGTCCTGTGCATCTGAACAGGCAGCCGCTTTTGAAGTCCCACGATTCCTTCTGCTTGCTAATTCTTCCATTTGTTTGATTTTTGGTACAAAGAAAATGAAAGAATATGATGAGATTATGGCATTTTAAGTCAATATTTATTAAAAAATCAATCTAGATGAAAATCTGCCCATCCCTCTAATTAGACGAGGCAACTTGAGGTTGATTTTTAATTGCAAAAGTAATTACACGGAGCAGATAGCCAGTGACATTTGATTATGTAGGTGATTGATTAAAAAGCCGAGCTCACCGAGCAGATTGTCAGCCAGGGGATCCAGACAAAAGAGCAAATTAAAAAAGTTGTCCTGTTAGTAATCACCAAATTCAAGGATGAAATTACAGAGCCAAACACCTCCGTGGCCCCAGCTCTCATCGCTCGCCCCACGCATTCACTCCAATGCCTGATAAAGAAATGGATTAGTGTGAAATTAATTGAAGGGGGGGAAAACTGGGGACTAGATTCAAGGCTGAGAATAAGGCTTTTAACAAGTTGAAACAAATTTCTCCAGTTTTATAATATAACCTGTGTGTGTGTGTGTGTGTGTGTGTGTGTGTGTGACAGAGAGAGAGAGAGAGAGAGAGAGAGAGAGAGAGAGAGAGAGAGAGAGAGAGAAAGGTTCCCATAAAGGACCTTTTCAGAATGTTTGATGGTATTAATTTATCTATTAAGAGAAAAGACGAGGAGGGGGGAAAAAATCCCGCTTTCTATCAGAATAGGATATTAAGATGTCTTGCTTGTTATTCGTTTCATTATAGCATGAAAGCCTTGGGAACAGGCTGTACACTTGGCAAGAGGGACCCCTGGATTTGTCAACAGCCCTGCATGACATATTGGGTGGAATAATGAAGGGTTTTCCCCATCCTCAGGACTCTAGTGGAGTCCACTTGAGGACATTGCAGATGAAAGTAGAATGGGTCTATATTGGTACAGTCCTCAAGAGAGCAAAGTCTGCTTTATAGCAACACTCCCGGGGAAACTGAGGCAGGCTTGCCCAATGCAACTTCAGCAACACTGAGAGTTCTCGCTGAGCCACTCATGCTGGCACGGATGGACAGGCTGTAACGAAATAAAACAAGAGATAAGACCCGAATTACCGCCTCCATCCAGCCCCTGCTTAGTCAGCAGATGCCGTCCACATAGGGCTCTGGATGGGCATGTGCTCCTCACTGCCCTCCAGGGCAGCTGATATCAGCTGTTTTTAGGTTCAGAGTCTGTGTGTGTGCCCGGGAGATGTGTTCCAACAGACAGGTGTTAGGGTGCTTGTGCCTGGTCTGGCTTACCCAGACCTTTCCTTGAGATTGGTAATTTGCAAAGGAAAAAAGAAAGAAAAGGAAAGAAGGAAGGAGGCAAGAAAGAAAGGAGAGAGAGAGAGAGAGAGAGAGAGAGAGAGAGAGAGAGAGAGAGAGAGAGAGAGATCTTCATTATTCCTCCAGCACACATTTTTTGGCAAAGCAAAGGAATTCGGTCCAAAGTTTGCATCAAGGGCAATTGCAACCTGTAACCTAGGCAACTTTGCTCTAAGTCTTGCATCTTAGAAACCATGTATCATGTACACTAGCAACCATGGATGAGGGCATTAAGAGCAAGGCTTTCCTAAACGCCCACTGTAGGAAGATCCTGAGCAACTTCCACCTAAGAAATGGGGTAAAGTCAGGTGCAGCATTCAGCGGCCCGCTGTATTCTCACCAGCACTTCACCATCACGCAGGCAGCCAGACACGAAAGAGTATGAACTGACATTTCCATGCCCATAAAGTCCAGACTCAAGAAAATAAAACCCTACCATTTGGGAATCGATAGGTAGTGCAGGGGTTGGACTCAGATCAGGGAAAACGTTTAGAGATGCTAGGGTGTTTAGAATGTTCTAGGCGTTATCTCCCATGGTAGTCAAGTTTTCGTCCAACCATCTACATATTGTATTCTTTTTTATTTTTATTTTCAGTACTATGAGTTGAACCCAGGGCTTCCTACATGCAAAGGAGATACTCTATTACTGAGCCACATCCTCAACTCTCATGGTTTTTTCTGCCTTCTGAATGTGGGCAAGTGTTTCTCTCTCTCTCTCTCTCTCTCTCTCTCTCTCTCTCCACACACACACACACACACACACAGCATGGATGTGGTCATACGTATATACGCACAAGATTCACAGCAAAGACATGCCAATGAATAGGGCTTTCAGTTTCACTACACATGTCCATGTTTCTTCCTCCTTCCCTTCTTTTCTTCTTTTCTTGCCTCTTCTGTTTTGAGACAGTTTCTCTGGGTTGCCCAGGCTGGATTTGAATTTCTGGGTCATGATCCTTCCACCTCAGTGTGTTACCCAGCTGAAATTACACACTAACATAACCAATGTATTTCCTTTACTTTAAAAGGCAAATTTCCATCTTATTTGCTATATGTCTTTCTTTCCTTTAAGATCTGACAATATTAATAAGCAAAATTAAGTTCATTATATCACTATCGATATAATTTTTTTAAAACCCAAGAAATAAAGATTGATTGCTCATGAAATATACATGGTGAAGTTTGAACATCTTCCATGGGTTCGTGTGTTTGAACAGCTGGTTCCCAGCTAAGGACAGGCCTTGGGATTTCTTAGCTTCCTGGTAGCAGACACAGTAGGCCCAGTTGCCTTAGGCTCCTGTCTTCAATATCTTCCCTGCCATGGTGAACTGTATCCTTAAAACTGTGAGCTCAAATAGGCTATTCCTCCCTCATGTTGCTTCTTGTCTGGTATTTAGTGACAGCATCAAGGAAAGTAACTAATACACGGCTCTAGCAAGAATGGAGCCAAGGCAGGGAAATGAGCAGGAAAGCTCCCAGGGAAGGCGACATTTGACCAGACGCTTAGTAGGAAATAGGATTTCATCAATACACACAAAAAGGGACGAGTCATCCAAGAGGAAGATAATGTAACACCAAGACACTTTCTCGTCTGTAAAGTGAACCACTTTTCCGTATATTTCTATTACCTAACAGACCAGAAAATATGGTGACCTTAGATAACAGTTAAAGAGTGGCCTTAAGGGGTTGGGGATTTAGCTCAATGGTAGAGCGCTTGCCTAGCAAGCGCAAGGCCCTGGGTTCAGTCCTCAGCTCCGAAAAAATATATAATAAATAAATACAAATAAAAAGAGCGGGCCTAAGCCAGAAGCTTGATGTGAGAAGGGGAGGTAGGGTCAGGGGACAAGGAGACACAAGCCACTCTGTCTATACTTCTCCAAATGCTATGACAGTGCCAATGCCAGCATGTGCCTTGTGGCGATCCAAAGTGGAGGAGGGCATCTCTTAGCTAGACACAGTTGGAGGCCTCCCTTCCTCTTTGTGACCGACAGTATCAGAACCAGCTCGTGTCTCTTCATCTGGCACTGATTATTCCACAAACACTCCCCACTCAGGTGCTGTTAACATGTGAACTTGGGGTCCTATCAAGATGACCTGGTCAGTACAGGTGTTGCTACCAACTCTGATGACCTGAGTTTGACCCCCTGAAATCTGAGAAAAGGTAGAGACTCCACAAAATTATCTCTGACCTTCATATACGTCCATCCCTTAAACGAGCTTGGGGCATTAAGTTTCCGACATAGGAACTTTTGAAGGACACATGCAAACAAACCACAGTCAATTGCCACCTCGACTTCATGAGGAGTCTTGGAGTTAATGTAGTTAAGATATGCAAGTCAGTGCTGGCCAAGACAAAGCTTAATAACTCCATAAACTCTTCCTATAACACGTATCATTGTTGTCGCTGCTGTTAATCACTTTGTATAGGAATACTGGTATATGTGATGTCCTTTCACTGCACTCTTAGAAGCCGAGCTAGGACTCTAGTTCTGACATACTCCACAGGTGAGCAGAGCTCCTGGAGATCTATCTTCACTCCGTTGCCTCCGAAGGAACAGTCCCTGAGGTCAAGAGAGGTAGAAGAATGTTTTCTGCTTGTATGAGGAGCTTAGGAACAGAGCTACTTGTCTCTGATAGGCACTGTGAGGTGACCCTGTCCTAACCACACTCCCTATCCTTCAGTCAGAAGCACTGTGGTGAAACTGAGCTCACCAGACATCTTGGAGCATCTTCCCAACAGCCTTTCACCCAGTGTCAGGTTGACTTCTAGGTGCGATGGCTATTCCTGGTTGTCAACTTGAGTACATCTGGAATGAGCTACAATTCAGAGATAGAGGGCACATCTGGGATTCAGACCTTGTGGTTGAAAGACACAGGTTTCTCACCTGAATCATGTCATAGGATGACAAGTGCTTTTGAGAGAGATCTTGAGGCGTAGTGACCATGAAAAGCTTAAGCCCAGGTAAAGTAGCACACGCCTTTAATCCCAGGAGACTGAGGCAAGCAGACCTCCGAGTTCAAGTGTAGCCTAGGACAGAATGAGTTCCAAATCCAGGTGTGGGGGTGCACACCTTTAATCTGGGCCACACCTTCTGCTGGAGGACATAAGGACATTGGAAGAAGGAAGACTCACTCTTCTTTGCCTGCTTGCACTTACGTGCCAGCACATCTGTTGAAACTACTTCTTCAGGATTCCAGCTGAAGCAACTAGTTCATGAGACTGAACAACTACTAGACTCTTGGGCTTCCCACTCACAGCTGCCTGTTGTTGGGTTAGTTACACAGGAGGTTGTGAGTCATTCCCCTTAACATACGGAGACGTTCCACAAGTTCCGTTTCTCCAGAGAACCCTGACTAATATACCAGGCAACAAGAGGAAAATAAAGCCCAGAGAAGGCCAAGCCAGCCTCCAGCTCACCCTTATCTGCCACAAGACAAATTGTTCAGCCCTTCACCACTAACCCCAAGTGTGGCAAGTTGGTGGTAAAAATGTCTCCAGTTTCCAATATTTCTCTGGGAACACCTCATTTGGGATGGGATTGCCATTTCACGCATCTAGAGGTGGAAACCATTTTTTTTTCCTCACGAAAATCAATATGAGCTTGCTTGACAAAGTACCACAGACTGGATAACGTAACGAATGGACATTTATTCTTCGCCTGCTGCAGAGGCTACACATCTCTTTGGATCGGAGGTGGCTGCCTTACCATGTCTTCCATGGTCATCCCTCTGTCTTGATTTCCTCTTCTCTGAAAGACATCAACAATATGGGATTGGAGCCACCCTCATGACCTCGTCATATCTTGCTTATCCCTTGAAAGCCACATCTTCCCTATTCTGATGACCTGGGGGTTGGGACTTCATTATATGAAGACTAGCTTTGGCCAGCAGAGAGTAGCGTAAGAGGCAGTGCCAACTCTGGGCTGGGCTCAGGTCTCACGAAATCCCATGCTCCTGTTCTCAGACCCTTCCCTGGACAAGCCTAGACCAGCCTTCTGCTCACACAGAGTAGGGAGGAGGGATCCTACTCACCCGGTAGCTATCTTCCAGAAGAGGCTTACATAGTTTTAATGTTTATATCTTTTGAAAGAACTAGGTTTGTTTTTATCTTTCTCTATTAGTTTTATTTTCCTAACTTGTTGATTTTTATTTTTATCCTTTTTTTTTGTTTGTTCGTTTTATCCCACACCCATACTGTCACTCCCAACCTCAACCCCATACCCACAACCTCATTCCAGATGCTGGGGACTGAAACCAGGGCTCATGCTTGCTGAGTAAGAACTCTACCACTTAACTACAGCCTTAGGTTTCTGGTTTCTTTTTTTATAATTTTTTAAATGATTTTTTAATTTAACTATATGTATTTATTTTCATGAATATAGGTGTCCGTTATTATTTTTCTTTTATGAGACAATGCAACTATGATTAGAGAGCAAATGTAGAATATTAGATGTTCATAATGAAAAGAAGAAGAAGAAGGAAATCTAAATGTGTACTTAGAACAGAGATTGAGTCCGGTGGTGATGGTGCACACCTTTAATCCCAGCACTCAGGAGGTAGAGGCTGGTGGAGCTCCTGGAACTAAACTTTCAGGACTTGTGAGTCACCTGATTGATGTAGGTGCCTAGAAATCACTCCGGTTCTCTGAAAGGGCATCAAATGCTCTTAACCACTGAGCTACCTTGTCCCTAGATCAGTCTCTGCTTTCTTTCATTCATTCTTTATTTTTCTTTTCTTTCTTCCTTCCTTTCTTCCTTCCTCCCTTTCTTTGTTTTCTTTGTTTTTTGTTTTTTTGAGACAGGATTTCTTTTTTTGTTTTGTTTTGTCTTTTTTTTTTATTGGATATATTTCTTTATTCACATTTCAAATGTTATTCCCTTTCCTGGTTTCCTGTCCATAAGCCCCCTATCCCCCCCTTCCCTTCTTCTATAAGGGTGTTCCCCTCCCCATCCACCCCTCCTTTCCGTCCTCCCCCCATATTTCCTTGCACTGGGGGTCCACCCTTGGCAGGACCAAGGGCTTCTCCTTCCACTGGTGCCCAACAAGGCCATCCTCTGCTACATATGCAGTTGGAGCCAGCCCTGGCTATCCTGGAATTAGTTCTGTAGACCAGGCTAGCACCATCACCACCATTTAGATTTCCTTCTTTTTTTCATTATGAACATCTAATACTCTACATTTCCTCTCTAATAATGCTTTGTCTTGTATAGTAATAATAATAATAATAATAATAATAATAAATCTCACCAAACAAACAAAACAAAAGTATTTCCCAGTTTGTCCAGAAATTTCTTCAACACATGGATTAATTAGGATTTTTCATTTCATATTTAGGGTTCAACTGAGAACATAGTGTTTAGTTCTTTTCTATCTGTTAGGCTGTGTTTATGCACAGTGATTTGACTTATTTTGACCAATGTTCCATGGGTACTGTCAGTCGGCTATTGATGATCTTTAGTTTGTCTCTAACTTGGCATGTTTCTCTGTCTATAACTTATTATTATAATAACTGGGAAGTAATACTAAATTCTATGAGCTTAGTATGCACAAGGCCCTGGGTTTGATCCTCAGCACAGCAGGAAGAAAAGAAAGAATGGGGGAAGCATAGAGAAAGGGAGGTCGGATGGAAGTGGGGTACAAGTCTCTAGTGAAAGTCCTTTTGGTTCAAATAATGCTCACTCTGTGAGAGGAGGCTCTACTGTCTGTGCACGGGTGCTGAGAATCATGTGACGATTCACTGATCAGCCTGCTATGCCCTTCTCTCTGTATCTAATCATTTTTGTTTTCTTCTCTTGTGCTGCTGTCTATCAAACCAGGGCCGTGTGCATGCTAGGCAAGCTTCCCCCACCCCCACCCCCAAGCTACACACTCAGCCCTTAATTTTCATTTTCTGCTTCACTTAAACCCTTCCACCTGGTTATCTTTCAAGTGAGTTTCTTGTCGACATCATATCATATACTCGGGTCACACCTACTCTGGCATCTGCCATTTAACCGGGTCATTTCAGATGGTGTGCATTTGATGCGATTAGCAATGTCTTTGAATTTAGGTGTACAGCTTGATCCCATCTGTATTATTTACTTTTGTGCCTGTATGAGTTGTTTGTTCTACTTTTTTCTAATTTTTAATCATAGTTTATATATATATATATATATATATATATATATATATATATGTATCAATGTGTGTGTGTTTAACTTTTACAGATTTTGCCACTAAAAGTAGAAACCAGAAAGAAACCTAGCCTACCTCCCTCATCATCTATGCTCGTTTCAATACATTTTATATCAACGTGCACGGAAGTCTCCATCAAACGATCTCGACCTTTTTCTTTTCAAAGACTGAACCCGCTCCATTTACATTCTCTTTCACTTTGGCGATGACGGGGATTGAACCCAGGACTTACTGAGTACTAGGCACCTACTCTACCACTCAGCTCCGGCCACTCTTGACCACAGAACACACTTTTAAACAAGTCAAGGGAAGACGAGTATCCACTGTGTTTTCATTCTGCTTACATTTCTCTTTCGTCACTTTTGTTGTTACAGTTTTCTTCCGGGCGCCCTCAATGAGTTTGTGCAATTCGCCTTTCTCTAAGCTAATCAACAACGAACTCTTATTTCGGAAAGGTGTTTTTGTGAGTACATGAGTTGGGATATTTCCAACTCTCTGTGGTATGTCCATCCTATCTGGTAGAAAATTTGGAATCACTCAAATCCCTGACCTCCAACTTCTAGGCAACGGACCATTATGATCCGGCTTGTGCGAAGACATTTCCTTTTGGTCTAGTTTTCAGCAGTGCGCAATTTTTTTTGTTTGTTTTACTTGAGAATTTTTTATTCTTTAAGGATGCATCTTTCCTCCTCTTTTCTCTATCATCCGCATTCCCCTTTGAGACATAGCTGCTGAGATTTCAATTTCACTGGTTGTATTTTTCTATTTTAAATTTGCCGATCCATTCTGTGTTTATTTGACACTGAGTGTTTTGATTTTCATGTATAATGGGAATGTTCACAATTATTGACTAGACTATTGGTATCATTGCTACTTCGTTAGATAGTCCCCACATATTTATTCATATTTCTTTGCATTATGTGTAATTAAACATTGGACCTTGTGTATTCCAGACAACTGCTCAACCACTGACACCCCCCAACACACACACACACACACACACACACACACACACACACACAGAGTTCTCCGACATCTTTTTGGCTCCATATGGTATCTGTTGATTACCTATCAAGTTGAGATTTCCCTGATTACTCATATGCCAGGTAATTCTGGCTGTTTCCATGCATGTTTTGAATATTGCATTGTAAAACAGCAGGTAGGTTACTATGTTTGCCTTATCACATGACTGGACATTATCTTGCTCAGATTGTAGGTCCCAACCTGCCTCCTGTGGACTAGGGGTCTAATGCTAGTTTACTTTTAAGAGACTTCTCAGTGGTAGTTGAGTCTGGACTGCATATACACCATCTAGAGGCCAGTATATGGTCTTGAGAGTATTCTCTGTGTTATAGTATGTTTTAAAGTCTTTGGTATGCTAATTCAGATCAGATCCACAAGTGTGCAAGCATGCTTTTGAAGATGCTTTCCTGAATTCTCCTGTCTTTGCAATCTTATCTCTCTGGTACTTTTCAATACCATGGGAAGTCCTTTTTCATTTTTCAATCAGAAAAGTAGAATTTTGGTCACCTCCAATCATCCACATATTTCTATGCTTACTATATTTGCACAGAAAGTCAAGCAATGGGCAGATTAGAGAGAAATTGATCAATTCACCCCAGGTCAGTGACATCTCTATATCTGTTTTTTTTTTTTTTCCTGAATCTTCCAACTACTCTAAGTTCTCGGAGTCCCTGAGTATTTGCTCTCCATATTGTTCCCGGGTTTTGTCATGCATTCAGAGGGAGCAAGAGAGGGAACGAGCTGTCTCTGTCTTCCTTACTTGGAAGCAGAAGCAGTCTGTATAACCCCTTACAGTCAGCCTCACATCACTTGTACCTTACTGTCTTTGTCAAGGCAGCCATAGTGGGCCACGTTCCTACGGAAGGAAGTGGATGGTGAATATAGTACTTGAAATTATTGTATTCGATGTCGAGAACTAAAACCTGCTATAAATGTTAAGAAAGAAGAAAGAAGCCACATCGCATGTAAAACACGGCGTACTGTCATCTTTGTGAGACCAGCTGGGGTTGCTTGTAAAAGATCCCAGATGGGCTTACTTGACTGTTGACATTCTCCTAAGGAGGAGATGGGGAGGGACACTGGGCCCTCCTCTGATTATGCAACTAGCAGCTTCTCCCAGCCATGTGTATGCAATTCTGCCCTAATTGCACGTGACCTCTCCCTGTGACCCTAGAGGCTTGCCCCCACCCACCCACCCAGAACCCTGCCTAGGGGCGGCAATGAAATGAAGAAAGGACAGACACATACATGTATAGGAAAGCCAGGATCAGATGGGGGTCTCCTACCTCTAATGGAAGGCACCTACTATTGCTGAAACCTGGAAACTTAGCATGCTTCTTAGGTACAGCATGGGGAGGAGCTGGCTAGCCTCAATAGGCAGTCTCTGTAGGCCAGCATTACTGTAAACTTCCAGGAGGAAGGAGCTGAAATGTCATTGTTCTACTGATCAATCCTTCATAAAGCACTCATACTTGGACCCTGGAGGAAAGCTTGAGCCTGGCCCATATGGGCACCAGCTTGGCCAGTTTCCCATGGGACTGATGGGCTTGTGTGAGCAATACACATCCACCCATGACTCCACCCACTCAGGGCCTCTACCACTTCCTTTAACCTCCAAGTCTCAGGGACGGAATCTAGTATATATGTTGAAGAAGACTAGGAAAAGGGAATCCCATCTGTCCAGCTGTGGAAAGCCATCATCAAATGCAGACCTTCCAGTGTGTCAGCTTTAGGCTCATGTACACCTTTGTTCATTACATCATTCATGTCCGTATTCTGTAAGTAAGACCATTTAGCTCATTGGTTTGCCAGGGGGATTTTAGTTGAATCAAATTTTGGTTTATCATGAGAACCTTAGGAATGTGTGTGTGTGTGTGTGTGTGTGTGTGTGTGTGTGTGTGTGTGTTCATGTGTGTGTGTTTAATCTTTACCACCCTGTCTTAAGGGTTTATAGCTGTAAAGAGACACCATGACCAAGGCAAATCTTATAAAGAAAAACATGTAATTAAGGCTGGCTAAGAGTTCCAGAGGTTCAGTCCATTATCATCATGGAGGGAAGCATGGCAGGGTGCAGGCAGACACGGTGCTGGAGAAGGGGCTGAGAGTTCTACATCTTGATCTGCAGACAGCAGAAGTAGACAGTGTGCCACACTGGACATAGCTTGAGCATAGGAGACCTCAACACCCACCTCTACAATGACTCACTTCTTCTAACAAGACCACACCTTCTCCTATGGACCAAGAATTCCAGCACATGAGTCTGCTGGGGCCATACTCAAACCAGCACACAACCCCAGGAGAGAACTCTTGCAATGTAATAGGAAACTTGGGGCAATGTGTGCTCCACAGTCCACATGGTAAGTGCCACTTTCACTCTCCCAAGGCAGCCTGGCCACTGGGAGACGTGGGAAGTGAAGAAGTTCAAGGCTATAAATCTGCCTGTTATGTCAAGAAGTACCTTCCTGGGGACCGGGAGGGTAGAGAGAGGGGCAGAATGGAGCACGCGCAGCTTTCCTTAGAGAACTTGGGGTCACTGTGGCAAGATACAGAAATGCTAAGCTGTGGGATTTGTACAAATTCTACAGTGTAGATCCTGGAAGGCTCACACACACCTGTGCAATCCCCTCTGGGATTTGTCCCTGGTAGGAGAGGTTGGCTTCATAAATTTGTGACTAAATTATAAGATTAAGTTTATCCTCTAAGGCCAACTTTATCCCATCTTCCGTGGAGTCTCAGTAAAGCTACAGGGCATAAACAGACCCAGACCTCCTAGCACACCTGTGGTGATCAGTGCTTGCTCTCACGGAGTGACAGGTCACATAGCCACCCTGACACAGACATCACACAGCCACCCTGAGCTCAAGGGTAGCTCAGCACAGCACTAGCTTCCGATTCCGAGCCACCTGGACCTTTTGAACTTCAGCTCCCTGAAGTCTCAAAGGCAGGTGATGACCATATTCACCTCAGAAAATTGTAGTGAGGCCTAAGGGAGGTCATAGGTACTAAAGCCCACATTCTGGGACCTAGCAAGTCCCTTCCTGATGCCAGCTCCTTACCAGAGATTCCTCAACCCTTCCAAGCCTCTGAGAGCGAGAAGCCATAGTGATATCGATCTCTAGAGTTCTCTTAAGATTTAGGCTCGCAAGGCCATACTGATATAGGTAGCCTTCGTAGCCACCGTAGGACATTTTGATGTCCGCCAGGCAGACTATCACTGCGGTGCATGTTGGTGCCCTTGGTCCACATTACCCTGGAGGCCATGTTGGTGTTCTTGGCCTATGCCGCTGTCAAAGGCTATGGTGGCACCTGTAGCTCCTTCTTTGGCAGAGGGCCACTGTCTGAGCTGCCATGGGAGACCAAGCAGAGGTCCTTGGCACAGAGGTCCTGATGCTGAAGACAGTGTGGATGGATGTTCATGGTCTGTGCTGTCACCAGGATCCTTGTAGAAGCCCAGGATTTATGCTTTTGATGACTGTAAAGGGCAGGGAAGCTACTTTTGAAGTGACATCAACGGCTTCAGTTGCAGAGGTGAGAAAGAGGGACATAGGACGTTTCTGGGACAACCCCTACCCGCTTAACTCCTGCTCCCAAAACAGTAATAGCTTTAAAAGGAAGCCATCAAAGGGAACTAAATTGTGCTAAAGATGCAACTGAAGTATAGCTCTCCACAAATGACGGCTTCTGGCAGGGATGCAAGTGGAGAAGGACGCAGTGACTGTATAAAGAACACAAATTGGACTTGGTTCTTTTTTTCTTTCTTTCCCTTTTTTGTAGGGGTTGGAGGTGTGGTGGTTACAAGGGTCAGGGGCATGAGAGGACTGGAAAGTGAGCGTGGACAGGGTGCATGATGTGAAATTTACAAATAATCAATAAAAATATGTAAAATAAAAAGGCTCTTCAATAAGTCTGCATAAACTTGAGCAAGTATTGTCCTAAAGCTATGAACTATGAAACTGGTTACCAGAATGTGTACACCTCAATATTCGTGTGCCAGGGAATCTGGGTCACCAGCTACACATTCCTCATTGTCCGTGTTACCAGGTTAAAGAAGAAAATGGACTATTCTAGACCGTGCGGCCATACCCTACTGTTCTCTACTGACCTATGGCCGACACCTGAGGAGATACAGAATTCCAAGCTCTCTCCCAAAGTGTGACTAGAATCCAGGAACCAGGAAGGACAGGATGATTTGAAGCCGTGGCCGCTGAAAGCTCGGATGTCGGGGAGCCGCAGTCTTGGCATCTCTTTCTATCCTGCTGCTGAAGGCAGGGCCGTTTTCCACATTCCCCTTCATTAAACAAGAAACTCAGATGTTGGTAATTAGACTGTTGTCCCCAGCTGCCAAGTTGCATTCAGTTCCAAAAAGCCCTGTATACTGCTACTTGTGTGTTTGTTAACAATGTCCCCACAACAGGTCGGCAATTAGAGCCCATCTGTTCATTTTCTCCAATGGTGGTGAACTTGGAGGATTCCAGGTTGTGGATTTCTCCTGACTGGAAACCACGCTTTGCAGGTCATGGGCCCATTAGTAGGTGTCTTGAGCTGGAGGCTCCTGCTACAAGTCCTAGCAAGCGCTCAGTGTGGATATGGTTTGATAAGGAATAGCAGAGGTAGGATCTTATATATGCTTCCCCTCCCCACCCACAGTGTCTTCCTTTCCCCAGCTCACCTGCCCATTGGTCTGGAAAAATAGAAAAATAAGTTTTTATTAAAATTAAATATTTTTGTACACTGAAGAATACCACCAAGTAAGCAATAGCACAGGAGGAATCATTTACTGGTATTTTATAAGAAACTAGGTATCTGGAATATACGAAGAATATTTGCACATCAACAGCAAAATAGCAACCCAATTTAAGAGTGAACAAAGTTGCTAGGTG
Organism: Rattus norvegicus; assembly: GCF_021556685.1. Lineage (NCBI taxonomy): Eukaryota > Metazoa > Chordata > Mammalia > Rodentia > Muridae > Rattus > Rattus norvegicus. The sequence continues at coordinate 29,451,284 of NC_141552.1, forward strand.
TGCTAAGTCAGGCCCAGCAATCCCAGCACTAGGGAAACTGAGGTAGGAAAGACCTCCTAAAATGGGGGGAGGCAGTCGATTTCACTGGGAACACAGAGTGGTCCATCTACAACCCTGCTAAACAGTTGGCAAGTAATGGGGACCGTTCCCTAAATCCATAATATCATTAGAAATTTTAGAAATATAGCTTTCTAGATCCCTCCGAATGGTTTTGGCTGTGACTATCCTAGACGAAAAGTACTTTTGGACAGCGAAAGTTCAAGGCCATCTAGAAGACATAGTGAGACCCTGTCTCTGAAATAAACAAGAAGCGAGCAGAAAAGAAAAAAGGACAAAGGTCTCAAATAGACAGATCTCAAAAGAAAATATACACAAGTGTGTTTAATTGCCCATAGAAAAATCCTAACAATTAGTCATTGGGAAAATTTAAATAAGCTACGATAAGTTTGTCCTCTGCTAACTGGTATGCCACCTCAGAGCAACTGGAGCATCTACCACTCACTGGTCAGAGTGAGAAAGGTTAAAGCACCCTAGAAAATGAGTGGATGGCTTCCCAAATGACTAACCACAGAACTGGGAGATCATCAGCCCAGCAACTCCACTCCCAAATGTAATATTTAAAAAAAATTTGAAAGCTGGGACTTAGGCGATATCTGTACACTGACGCTCATTTTAGCATTGTCTACCCAGACGGATGGAAAGCGGCCAAGTCTCCATCAACAGATGAGCCACGTGTCTGTGCAAGTGGGTGTTATTCAACCTTAGAAAAGAACAACACTTGTATCTATGCCACACGACGAACAGGTATGAAGCTAGTGTGCTTAGTAGAATAAGCCAGATGCAGAAGGGCATGGTGTGTGAGTCTCCTTCTGTGGTGACCTAAAGCAGGCAAAATGGCGGAGACAGAAAGTGGACTAGGTGGTACCTAGCAGCTGATGGAGAAGGAAGAGAGAAAGAGAGAGTTACCGTGTAGTAGTTTCTGTTGCTGCTGATGAAAAGGCTTCGGGCAGAGATAGTGGTGATGGTTGATGGGACAGTATGGATGTGTCTGATGTCATTGACTTTTACCATCATGAATGGCTACAATGATAAGTATGATAATATATATATTACCACAATAAACATAAAAAATAAATTGAAAATACTAATACAAGCGTTCTCTGCACACCAATCCAATTTTAACTCCTGAGGCCAACGCAGATGGAGCAGAAGTGAAAGACCCAGGTTGTTTGATAAAACCTCAAGGAATCAAACTAATTTAAATTATATACAACACACACACATACACAAACACACACACGTGTGTAAGCATGCTCACATCTCAAAGGATTAAGCCACTTGGGCTGATGATGCTCCCCATGAGAGCCCTAGACTAACAAAAACCCCAATATTGGGCAGAAAAAAAATCTCCTTTTGAGTGAATGGTTAGTTCTGGAAGTCTGAGTGACTCCCAAAACTGTATAGATTATTAGTATAACCTTCAGTTGCCTCTCAAGAGTTGAAGGTGGACCCCTGCTTTTTAAAGATGCCATACACACAGGTAATGTAAGCTGGATCTGACCTAAAAGCCTCTTTCGTGAGGTTTAGCCTCCACGGTTCCAAAAGATATTGTGCAAGCTGCCGAGGGGAGATAAGCAATTAAGTTGTCCTATGGAGTTGCAGCTATGCAAATGACAGTGACCACCATCACAAGACATGCATAAAGGTGCAGTACCGTGCACTCTCATGCTGGTGGCAAGCAACGGCTCTCGTTGGACTTAAGTCCCACTCAACAGGAGGGAAATCACGCCAAGGACTAGAAAGCTAGCAAGCTGGCCAGGGCTAGTGAGACCATAGCTCTTAGAAAAGAATCTACTACTGCACCTTGATAGACCAGCATAATTCCAAGTTGCATTTTAAATCTTACCCTTATGCCCAGGGCCCCAGTCCCAAATGATCAGAGGTCCTGCATGTATGGCTTACGAAGACTGTCCGAGCCAAAAGAGCAAGTCTTCTGTGAAACATTCCCTCCTAGAAATGGTTGCATAAGCAAGACGGGAACAACGGCAGTGTCAGTGGGCATGTTAACGTGGGAGTGGGGAAAATCTGCAAGGTTCCACTCCTGGTCAAAGAACTACAAGCTATCAATGACTCTGAGGGGAGGCTTTCCCAGGGATGAGCTCCTTATTGGTTATCCAATGCAGAGCCATCAGCTCTGAAATCACATGCACACAAAGAACAAAAACAGACTCATAAGTTATATGTGTGTATGTGTATATATATGCATATATAAAAATGTGCATGCGTGTGTATATATGTATATATGTCCCTGTATATATGTGTACATATATGTATGTATATGGGTATATATGTGAACATATTTGTGCACATACATACATACCAATGATAATCAAAGATCAAGAGGCCATCAACTTGAGAGTGGATGGACAAGAAAGGAGTTTAGGGAAGGGGAGCTGGGAGGAGCTGGAGGAAGGAAAAGGAGGGGAAGTGATGTAATTCCGTTTCTTTTTTTCCCCCATTTTTATTGAATTGGGTACTTCTTATTTACATTTCATTTGTTATTCCCTTTCCCGGTTTCCTGTCCATCAGCCCCCTAACCTCTTCCTCTCCCCTTCTATAAGGGTGTTCCCCTCCCCATCCCCCCCACCCCCCCGTAATTCCATTTCAATTAAAAATGTCTTCGTTTTAAAGTTACTTGGAGATTCTAAAGTAGACAATGATCACTAAGCTGTTCTCGCAAAATATTGGCTCACTCTCCGGTCGGGCCCTTCAAAGCACCTTTCCGTTAACTTGCTAAATGATCCTGTGAAGCTTCTCTCCACTCTTCTGTTCCAGAAAGTCCTCGTGACCTGACGCATGCCATAAGAAGAGGTAGCAGGGCCAAGACTCGCACCCAGAACGAACACAGAACGGAATCCTTGATGGCTGCACCACAGGAGACAGGATGCAGCAGCAGTTGGAAGTTGAGATCCGTGGAAGACCTTGGAGGTGGCTGCAGGGTAATGGAGGACTCTTCCTGGGGACGAGGGGCAGAGTGAAATGGCAGGCCTGGGAAAGCTTGCCAGAGGGGCCATGTGAGGCTCTTAGAGAAATGTGAGTGGGCAGGTTTGTGAGCAAATATGGAGTGTACCTCCGGAGAGTTGAGAATGCAGGTTCAGGGTAAACTGCCATGCTGGTGGGAAGGGTGCCTGTCATGGATCTGGGATCATCTGGGGATGAGAATTTTAGATGTGTTTTGAGGGAATTTCTAGATAAGTTAGCTGAGGCGGGAATGATAAGTTTTATAACTTTCTTTTATTAAACTCGGGACCCCTAACCCTAACCCTGTTAGTATACAGGCAATTCCACTGGCCTACTCTCAGGGACCTAGCAACGGCTTACGCCATCGCTTGGAGCGGGTCTGTGCTGCAGATAAAAGGACCCCCAGCCACTCCAGATCTCTTTCTCTCCATTCCTTCTCCCCCTCCCTCCCCCTTCCCTTCCCTCCGTTCTCTCTCTCTCTCTCTCTCTCTCTCTCTCTCTCTCTCTCTCTCTCTCTCTCTCTCTCTCTCTCTCCACCGACTCCCCATTCTCCCCTTCCCCTCCCTGTTCCTCCCTCTCTGCCCTTGATCTTTTCACTCTTTCTGTTCTCCTCTATCTCCCTGTCTGAATGACAGCTGACACTGGAGAGCCCCTCCCCTCCCAATAAACCTGCTTTTATCCTTTGAATTTTTCTTGGATTGTCTTATTATGTCGACGGAGAAACCTATTACTTTGGGCACGGTGTCTCTTCACAGTATATAGTAACTAAGACAGATGGGTAACGGTCAGAGTAAAACCAGCTCTGCTCTGGTACTAATCTAAGTGCACGGGAGGCCGGCAAGGTCGTGAAAGTGCAGTCGCACGTGGATGAAGTGCTTTGGGAAAGTTTTGTACTGTCCTTCTCTGACTAGATGAGAATCAACTCCAGGGCCTGAGAGACGGCAACCCTGCAGACCTGGGATTCAAGCCAGGAACCCAGAGTGAAAGAAAAGCCCACTTTTCCGAGTTGTTCACTGACTTCCATACATGCACAGTGGCGGGTATGCTAATAATACGTTTTCAAAAATCAAAACAAGACAAATCTTCTCCCAAGAGAGCCCTGGCCTATGCAAGGCACACAGCACATTTAAATGTCATCAGCCTCCGTGGTCCCCTGTGCACTGATGTGGGTGAAATCCAGACCCCCTTTCGGGGGTTCTCAGTCTCTTTAATAGAGGAATTTAAGAATTGGATCAGCTGGGAGCTCCAGGACAATCCTATTGGTGTTTAAAAGAAAGATGTCAGGGGGGTCAGCTCTAAACATCAGCTACAGCCTGGAGGAGAGCTGGGGAGGGAAGGAAAAAAGTCATGCCGTTTAAGCTGATCCAGAGGTCAGACATATTATAGACAAGCAGCCATAAGGCAGAGAGGAGGCTTCAGAAAAAGAGTAAGGAAGCCCAGAATATCAGGAGAGACTGGAGTGCTAGGGAACACATGCTTAGAAGAGAGAGAGAGAGAGAGAGAGAGAGAGAGAGAGAGAGAGAGAGAGAGAGAGAGAAGAACAGGGAAAACCACACTACTTCAGAAATGCTGACTTACATGGCATGGTTCCTGAGTTCCACGAGGGGCAAGGATTCTGGGAGGAAGTTCACAGTATCTCATTAAACAGGTAATTATTCTGCTTATCTCTTTAGCATGGCTTAAGGTGAGCCCACCTTAGTAAAAGTCCGGTGGCCAAATGAATGTCATGACCCCACTGGAATAACAGGTATCCACTCAGGCCACGGATGCTTCTCTCTCTCTCTCTCTCTCAAAGATGATTTATTTTATGTGTATACACTGTCTTTTTCTTCAGACACACCAGAAGAGGGCACCAGGCCTCGTTACAGATGGTCACGAGCCACCATGTGGTTGCTGGGATTTGAACTCAGGACCTCTGGAAGAGCAGTCAGAGCTCTTAACCACTGAGCCATCTCTCCAGCCCAAGTCCCAAATTCTATTCTCTTAACCAGTCCTTTATGCACTGAATCTGGAGGTGATGGCTTTAGGGACTCTGGGGACAGAGAAAGTCAGCTGTCTAATTAGAGGTAGAGAACTCCATCCTGATTTAAATGTCAGCCAGGATGTTGATAGGGAAGGTCAAGAGCTCTCCCTTGAAGAAAAGAAAGATTTGAGACACAGCCTATAGGCACTGGGGCTGAGGCCTGCTTGGTGACGCATTTGCATGTCATCAGAAAGCCAGGCTGGATGAAAACTAAAACATGGACAAACAGCAGAGCTTCCAGAGGATTACAGGGACAGCAGACTTACTGAGAGCTAGGCTTATAGCAAACCTGTGTCTCTCTAGTTGGCCAACACACAACAGCCCTGTGTGGTCAATCCTGGCCCCTGGTTCCTGGCTCCCCCTTGACTTCAAAACCTCCTTGGCATTATGAGCAGTCAAGTGTCTCTGAGATTTGACATCACTCAGCAGGCACTCATGCATGTCCTTTCTAACCTCTCCACCAGCGTGGAGAGGTTCACCAGGGTGATCCCGTTGTGTGCACACCATTTTTCTACAGCTGCGAGAAAACTGTGACCAAGAGAACTTATAGAAGACAGAGTTAGGATTCATAACGGTAAGTCCAAAGCTGAGAGCTCACACCTTCAAGCATGAAGAAAGAGAGTAAAATAGAAATTGCGTTAGTCTTTAAACTTGAATAAGCCACACCTCAGTGACACACTCCAGCAAGGCCGCACCTCCTTGGCCTTCTGAATCAACACTACCAACTACAGAACAATGTCCAAGACTATGGGAGACATCTCGTTCAAACCACCAAGACAGGTGAATGGCACCAGACCTTCTGGAAACAATGACACCAATTTGAAAAGCCATAAGTTATTGTGAGCCCTCTTGGGGGCAACCTGTGTAGCCTAACAAGCCCTGTGGCACCTCCCACCTCTCTGGTCCCCCCCCCCCAACAGTGTCCAGCCAGTCAGAGCTTATACTTAATGCTATGACTAAAACTAGGGGAGAACACCTAACATCTCTTAAGACTGACCACTTCTCCCTCTCTCAGAGTGCCCCAGGAAGCATGGACCCCTCCAGAGATCTCCATCACTCCCTCTTGCCACTGTCTGCCCAGGGTGAGAGACTGCTCCCAGAGGTGGGGTGTCACAGAAACTTCCAGACTCCAATGGAAGAACATTCAGATACTGAGTAAACAGAAAGGCTGCCCTGAAGGGGGTGGGGGGGCTTGTTGTCTCCAGACCCAAAGAGCCCTACAAGCCTACCCAGCACAGGCTTGATCCAGTCACCAGCAGGGTTGAGCACATGCTTAGGTGTTCAGAATGATGGCACATGTCCCTGATGTGGCTTGCCTGCCCACCTCAGCAGAAAATCAAAGGTTGTTTACAGAGACCTGCTCCGTAAGCCGGGCAGTTTACCCACCACCAAGGCTGCTTTGAACCAAACTCTCATCCCTAAGTAGCAGCTACCTCAAGCACAACCCTCGAGCTTCCTGTTGCTTGGAATGGTCTGGAATGAACAGCCCAAGACGACACCCCACAGGGGCTTGCCACACCGTAACCGAGTACCAATAAGCACGTCTGCGTGTTCCCATTGCTGAGTTTAAGAGCGAGAGCTGAGACGCTGAGATCCCACAAGGACGCCTGGCCGGCCGGAGCACCTGGAGGTCCTGCCCATTTGCATGCGCCTCACCAGGCTTCCTGCAGCTACTGTGAGTTAATCTCACAGCGAAGATTAGTTGATTCGATTAACTGCTCCCTGCAGACTACCCCTGGAGCTCTGAGCCCTCTCTCCCTGAGCCAGCCTCTGCAACCCTCCACCAGCCAGAAGATTCCACATGATCCTCGTCCCTATCACATGATTGGAAAATAAATTGAAAATGAATTTCCGCCGTTGCTTGTGTTTTAAATATGAGATAAAGGGAGGGAGGTCCCTCTGCCTGCGAGTTCAATCAATGAAGGGGGGAAGGAGGGGCTGGGAGCTACTAACAGCACACTGGTGCTCTCCTGGAGAAACTGAATGTCCTGCCGGAAATGGTCACTAACAATATCTGTGTAGTTAGGCAACTGGTTTCTACACCATTCACTGATGGAGTTTGTTTGTTTGTGGAGAAACAGAGGTTACCTCCAAAAAGTGGTACCTAAGGGCCTTAACTTAGGAGGTCACTCGAGCACAACCCTGGGAAAACCTTAGCCTCTCAGGTATTCTGACTGAGTGGGGGACTCAATCCTGGGTATGGAAACTAATTTTTAAGGTATTTGTATTTTAAAAATTATTTATTTAATTATTATTTACTTAAGAAAGAACAGTTAGTCATGTCCGCCTCGCAGAAACAAGGCCCTGAACTCAATCCTAAGTGCTGTTAAAAAAAAAAATATGTATTTACTCATGTTAATTTGAAAGATGACTCAGGGGCAGCCAAGTTTGAAACTTTTGTTATCGATATTGTCTCATGTCAGCGATGTCCGATGAACCTAGAGATGTGATGATCTCAGTGCCCGGCACACCAGGACACTTGCTCTCCAGCATGTTAAAACTTAAATCTGTATACTGTGCGGCCCTTGGCTAGTCTGACCAAGCAGGAAAGTGTTGACAGGAACTGTTAGTGTACAGGCTCCTCACAGGCACCTAGCAACACCTTATGTTACTGCTATCACCTGCCAAGTGCCAGCAACATATCAAAGGGCTCCTTGCCACCCCAGTTCTGTCTCTCTGTCTCTCTGTCTCTGTCTCTGTCTCTCCCTGTCTCTCTCTGTCTGTCTCTCTCTGTCTCTGTCTGTCTCTCTCTGTGTGTCTGTCTCTCTCTGTGTCTGTCTCTCCCTGTCTCTGTCTCTCTCTGTCTGTTTCTGTCTCTCCCTGTCTCTCTCTCTGTGTGTCTGTCTCCGTCTCTCTGTGTCTCTGTGTCTCTGTCTCTCTGTGTCTCTGTCTCTGTCTCTCTCTCTCCCTGTCTCTCTCTCTCCCCCTCTCTGTTCCCGTGTGTTCCCTGCCAGTCTCTCTCTCCCCCTTTTCTGCCTATGTCCCCTTTCTCTGCCCTCATGGCACTGCTCCTGTCTGTCTGCCGCTACCCCTTCCCCAGACCCTCGCGCCCCTCCCTCAACCAAACCCCCTTTATACCAGATCTGTACACAGCATGGTTTATCAGGGGACACCTGGACATGGGCCCGCCAGGTATACACCCTGTCCTTTATTCCACTTCCTTTGCCCTTGTGGCTCTGTCTGGCTCGACCCCTCCTCTAGATTCCCGCTCCCTTCCCTCACGATAAACTTTCCTTAAATCAGGTCTGTCGCCGGGTACCTTCTTACTGCATTATATTTCAAAATACTAATTTTAAGACACTTGGCAGGCAATGATGCTAAATCTCTGTTGGTCATTGTCATGTGAAACTGGACATATCTGGATTTTATTAGCTTGGCATTATAATAAACGACAAAAACCGTGGGAGTCAAGCACAAACAGTTTTCCAAAAGGGTCCAGTTTAGTACTTTCTTTTGAGACAGGATGCTCTTAGGTGGCACAAGCTGGCTTACAGTTTGCCGTCCTCCTGTGACTCAGTCCCCTGCCCAAGCCAGCATCGGTGTGATTATTGGTGTGAGCTTCCATTTCTGAAAAATAACCAAACACACCCTATATTTTATTAAACAGACACCGAGACTCAGCTTGGTAACAAACAGATTAAGCAAACTATTAAATTGTACTACGGTTAGGCCAGATTTGCTGGTGCATGCTCTAATTCCAGCACTGGGGAGGCAGATCCCTGGTGAATGTCCAGTCTGGTCTCCAGAGCAAGTTCTAGGATAGCCAGAGCTACACAGAGAAACTTTGTCTTGAAACACACACACACACACACACACACACACACACACACACACACACACACTTGCACTATCGTTATCTACAATACCTATAGTTACCCTGAACCTTCAGCTAAATTCTATTAAGACACGAAAACAGTGGAAGAAAAGCAAAATAGTCTAATCGCATTTTAATGCCCATCTCTGAGTAAGTGATTCCTATCCCACCCGAATTGACAAAGTCTACCCCCAACTGACTAGTGTCAGTGATTCCTCTAATAACTCCGCTCACCAGAACTAGATTTCAAATGACTTCAGGCCCTCCTCCTGGGGGGCTTTGAAGCTATTTAACTGGGGGGGGCTTTTATATACACAAGTTTTCAAGTTCTGCCTGGTTGAGAGAGACCTTAACCGCTCTGCCCAGATTTACAATTCAGGGGTGCGAAATCCTGCACCCCTGACCCCTTCCCTCCTTACCCCATCCCACCCCACTCCCTCAAGAGTATTTTTAGGCCAACCAAAGCCATCCATTCAGATCCTGTGGTGTTTAACCTTCCAAACTCAAGATTCGTTTTGTTAGAGTGGCTTAAACAGGGCCATAGTTTAAAATGTAGACAGATCAGGTCCCAGTCGAGTTCTTTATTTCTGTGGAATACTCCCAGTGTTTTCAAGAGCACCGTCTGAAGCACACCGAGCATGGAGAGAGCCACACTCTCTGGAGGTGATGTCAAATGGCCGTAGATACCTCGTGTGCCATCAGCTCTAGAGAGAAACAGGAGACTGAAGGGTTTTGCTGTTGTTTTGCTGTTGTTGTTGTTGTTTTCTCAAGGCATTTTCTGTTAGTTTACTAGTGGAAAGACTGTGACCCCGAGGCAGGATGGTTTGAATTTTCCATTCACATCTCCTCTGAGGCTGAGTTTAATAGGTCATCGCTCGGCACACAGTAGGCACTTGACAATTGCTGTTAGCATAGACATCAGTTTGTCAAAAGTTTTCCATCTACCACCCTCACAGAAGAAAATCGTCGGGGGTGGGCAAACAGACCTTAGTGGGACAGCATGTCCCTGCCCTCCCCCAAGCTTTCAGAAGTGGCTCTTGGGGGTCCTCTGCCTCTACCTTTGGTGAGCCTGCTGGTTCAGCTGCCAGGAGCCACCATGCTGAGTGTCACCTCCCCCAGAGCCCAGCGACCAGGCAGTTGGCTTGTTCTCCCATCGACTTTTTTTCTGACAAAGTGCAGAATATCAATAGTGTTTTGGCTTAGGAAGTTCAAGGGTCAATCTTCAAGGTGCTTAAGGCTGGGGGGAAACTCTCTAGAGACTTAAGCAAGCTCTCAAACCCCAGCAGCAGGCTGGTGTCCTCAGGGTGCCCAGTCCTCATATCTCCAAGTAAATAGAGACACCCAGTGTGAGAGCGGCCAGCAGGCCTCATGCTAATTAAACAAACCAATTATGCTAATTAACTGGCACAAATGTTTAAATGGCTGTGAATCAGAATGAAGGGGCTTACCGCTTAGCTCCCGTACAATTACTCTGATAAAAGAGAGAGAGAGAGAGAGAGAGAGAGAAAGAGATAGAGAGATAGAGATAGAGATAGATAGAGAGAGAGAGAGAGAGAGAGAGAGAGAGAGAGAGAGAGAGAGAGAGATCAGGTCCCAATCAAGTTCTTCAAAAATACCTGCCAGTTGCTTTGCTCTCAAGCTAAGGACAAGGGAGATGAAGGATAAAATCGGGGAACTGGAAGGACCAAGACAGCCTAAAGTTTGGGAAGCCCATCCCACTGAGGTCATGCTGTGGTATCTGCCTCCGCTCTTGTCAGCAGAGACCGAGTTTTATACAAGTTCACCTTGGCTTTAGGAAGGAAACAAGGCCTGGGTGATGTGTCACTTAGGGCTACTTTCTTGAAAGTTTCTAAATGGCTAAATATATGTGTGTATATTAACCACGGGCATGATTTTGGCATACACAAACAATGCCTTTGCTATACATATATATGTATAAATTTTGATATATACACATAGATACATTGTATGCGAGCATGTATGTATGTGTGTATGTATGTATATATATACATGTATATATGTATGTATCCTGATTAAAAAGCAGGTTTTTCCTTTCCTTTTTTTCTTTTTTTCTTTTTGTTCTCTTCCTTAGGAAAGACGCTTGGTCAAGCTGATCCCTTGTCGTTGGAATTCAATCAAGGGCATTAAAGTGTAAACCAGTTGGAAAAACAAAGAGCTTTAGGCAAATTAGTTGTCTCAACAACAACACACAAGCGCTGGGTAATCTTCTTAGAGAAATTAATGAAAGGAAAGCCCCCTCAGTTTGGGAAGAGAGTGCCCGCCGCTCCCTAAGCACAGGCCCGCAAGGTTTAGCGAAAAAGGTGCGTCTGATGAAAGCCGGATTAAACCGACCTCAATGGGAACACAAAGCAAAAAGCAATTGGTGGGGGGGGAGGCTGCGAACACAGCACGCCCATTTTCAGATGGAGGGGTATTTCAGAGGGCCACTGGGCCCTAATCCTTTATGCAAATCTCCTTAGATTGAAGTTTGCTTAAGTGTTTTATTTCTTTGCATACAATTAACATGCGAAGCTCCGAAGCGATGAAGGACTTCAAAGAGACCCCTGTCTAGAAGCACCTAGACACCCGAGAGCCACGCTTGAAGTTTTCCAAGTGGTCCTGATGCTGTAGGATGCTTTCTCGCCATTGGGGCCTTGAGAGTCTTGGAAACAGGAGAAAAACATACATAAAAAAAATAATAAAACAAACAAACAAAAATATACCACCACCTCCAAACAGACACCGGCTTGCTTCTCCTCTTTGCTGACTTGACAAGTATGTCTCCTTATTATAGTGCCTGTCCTTTCTTCTAATCTAACCACGTTTCCTTTTTAATTTGATGCTTGCAAGAACTGGGACTCCAAATAACGAGTTCTGTCTGTCTGTTTGGAAGTCACTGCGAGTGAAGAGGAAAGGGATAGAAATTTAAAGTAATTCAAAGCACCCCCCCCTCTCTTGTTTTTCACATTTTATCCAAACTGCTTTGGTGTTTGTGCATGTAACACACACACACACACACACACACACACACACACACACACACACACACGTGCCCAGAGTGCAGGCACAGCAGATGTGCTCTCCAAGCCCCTTGAAGTCAGTCTCTTGTGCCCTTTCAGCTCCTTTGGGTGGTCCCTTCTGTGGGGATTTCCTAGAACGGGCTCCCACGTTCCCTCACACTGGCACAACGCAGGTCCCACGGCAGCCACGTTAACCTGGATGAGACTTCTTTAATCTAGCATGGGTTTGGGCACTGGGCACGCATGGGTCCCTTTCAGTCCAGGAGTCTGTCCATGAAGGGACTGGGGGGGGGGAGGGTGTGACACTGGAAAGAAGGTTTCTAATTTGATATAAATTGCAGGCACTTGTGTTTTTTAAGTTTTTAGATTTATTTTTATTATTGTACGTGTATGAGTGTTTTTGCCTGCACGAATGCCACTGTACCAGGCATGTGCCTGGGGCCTGAGCAGGTTATGAGCCTACATTGGGAATTAAACTTGAGTCTCTTCCAACAATAGCAAGTGCTCTTAGCCATCGAGCCAACTCTCTAGCCCAAATTTGGGTGTTTAAATATATTTCAATTCAATAAATTATGTAGGTTTTGTTTTGTTTTTGTTAGTTTGCTGTTATTGGTGGTGGTATTTTGGTTTTTTTTGTTTGTTTGTTTTTTTGGGTTTTTTTTTGTTTTTTTGCTTTTTCGTTTGTTTGCCTGTTTGTTCTGTTTTGACACCTAAAAGCTAAAGTTTAGAAATTCTAAAGATTCTGCCCAACCCCCATGGCCTTCTCTGAGCTGGTGGCTAGGGTTCTCTTGCATGATGCCTGCTTCCCAGGGCTTCATTCTCCCTCCAAGTATCCACCTGAAGGGGCCCTCAGGGATGTACAAGACCCCATCCCTTCCTTCCTGACAACCCCAGATCTGTGGTTAAGACAGTGAGGGGATGGGGACATGAGAGGGCACAAAGGTGCCATGTGCCAACCTCATCTGTCACTTGAGAGGCTGCCACCCTCACCTCACATGCCCCAGCTGCCTATCTGGTCCCACACAGACTGACTGCTGTTTAAATCATACTACATGCACACAGACAGACAGACACAGCTGTTGGGGTCTATGGAGTCGTGTCTGTTGCTACTTGCACACACACACACACACACACACACACACACACACAGAGAGAGAGAGAGAGAGAGAGAGAGAGAGAGAGAGAGAGAGAAGCCCATCGCTGTCTCCTAGCTACCCTGTGGGTGCCCTGGCTTCTTAATGAACCTTCTACGCTTTGCCTTTTTGTCCAGAAACAGAGGCAGCAAGTCTGGGAGACCTGACTGCAGTCTAGAACCTTCACTGACAAATCTGCTTCCAGGGTTTGCTGTGACCCAGATGCTGTGGGATGACAGCTAGTATGGGAAATTAGATGGGTCTATCTATCTGGGAGGTGAACCAGCAAAGGAGATCGGGGCCAGATGGGGAAGCATGTTCTAGAATATACAAGCTACACAGGCAAAGTGCAGGGAAGAACAGGAAAGAAGAAACAGCTCCAAGGTGGCCCAGAGAGCCAGGAGGAAAGGCTGGGGGTCAGAGGAAGTATAGAGAAAAGGCTCTAACCACAAGGATCTGTTCCACAAGATGGAACACTGGCCAGGGCAGCCTGTGTGTGTGGCCTCCAGGAGTATCCAAAATGACTCTGCAGAAAGGCAGTCACTAGGTAAGAGGAGAGGCAGCTTCCTGGTGGCAGGCACTGCACATATGCAGATAACCAAAGTGACTTTTGCTTGCATTCAACTCTATTTTTGTGGGCAGGTTTTATGAATGAGGCTCATGCAAGTCCTAGGTTACAGTGCAGATAAAGCAGACAAAGTCTAGGACCTAGACTCTGGGCATAATGCCAGGGCTGGCCAGGAAGCTGGCCAGGAGAACTGTGAGGAAGGAAAGGCTGTTTCTTTTAGAAGGCCATGCAAAACCCTGTCCAGGGGAGGAGCAGCCCAGCAGAAGGATCTTCAGCAAGCACTGGGGAGACGTGGTGTGTGTGTGTGTGTGTGTGTGTGTCTGTGTGTGTATGTGTCTGTATGTATGTCTGTGTGTGTCTGTATGTGTGTCTCTGTGTGTGTGTCTGTGTGCATGTGTATGTCTGTATGTGTGTCTCTGTGTGTATGTGTGTGTCTGTGTCTATGTGTCTGTGTGTGTGTGTGTCTAAGGTATGTGGCGTGTGTGTGTCTGTGTGTGTGTCTCTGAGGTGTGTGGCGTGTGTGTCTGTGTGTGTATGTGTCTGTATGTATGTCTGTGTGTGTCTGTATGTGTGTCTCTGTGTGTGTCTCTGAGTGTATGTGTGTGTGTCTGTGTCTATGTGTCTGTGTGTGTGTGTCTAAGGTATGTGGTGTGTGTGTGTGTGTGTGTCTGAGGTGTGTGATGTGTGTGTGTGTACCTAGGGAATTTTACTCTGAGTGACATGGGAAGCCAGAGGGGTTCTAGTTGCTTTTAAAGCGGTGGTTCTCAACCATTCTAATGCTTTGACCCTCTACTAAGCTTCCTCGTGCTGTGGTGATCCCAGCCATACAATTATTCTCATTGCTACTTCATAACTGTAATTTTGCTACTGTTGTGAATTGTAACATATATGTCTGACATGCTGGAAATCTCATAAGTTACCCTGTGAAAGGGTTGTTCAACCAATCTCCAAAGGGGTCGCCACGCACAGGTTGAGAAACACTGATTTGAAGGATGTGACAGAGAGACAAGCAAAAAGCAGCAGCAGCAGAAGGCTCTAGCCATGACCCAGGTGAGGATGATGACAGCCTTGGTAGCGAAGCAGGTGTGTGTGTGTGTGTGTGTGTGTGTGTGTGTGTGCAGGTGATAGTTTTGAGCACTGTGGAATCTTTATCGATCTTCAAGTGGCAACAAGCATGACTCCAAAGAACCCAACAGTTGAGTCTGGAAGATTCAGTCCTACTTCTTCTAAACAAATTCTTTTATAGTATTTCCTTATTGTCTTCCTGCAGGCTTGGGATTTCTGGGGGGCTGCGGTCCTCCAGGTAGGATCTGTGACCCTGAAGTACTCACATGAGAATTCTCGCCCTTTGGTATGTGAAAATGTATCCACACAAGATTCATGTGTACCAATCTGAGTGGGGTGTGTTCAAAACCTGAAGACTTCCTTTGTCCCCTGTGGAGGCAAAAGGAGAGCTCCACATCTCCACACCGCTTACCCATCTGACCTTAGGTATATGGTTGACATTGTCTTAGCCTTGGGTCCCTAACTGGTAGAAAGGGGAGGGTTGATTAGACCTACTCAGCGTCTGAAGTCTGGACACACATGGGGACAAGACATGCAGGGGAGATAACGCTCTGCCCTAGGGTGACAGCTTAGAAAAGAAAAGTAGACTAAGTTGTACTGACCCCCAGGACCGTCCTGAATATCTCAAGTGAGGTACTAGCTCTTCATCAACCATTCACACAGGCCCTGAAACAACCCTGGACTTGGCACATGCTACTAAGTCTAGCCAGGTCTTACTGAGTCCAGAAGTAAAGCTGATCCGTTCATCTGCATAGTAGACTCTTGGTTCTGACTCTATCTCTGACTTCCCATGCCTGTAGATCCTTGACCTCTCTTCCCTGGATCCAAAGCAAGTAGTTCGAAAGGTGTGAGCTAGCCTACTGGAAAACCCTTCTGGGGAAGCCTCAGTTGAGACTGTGTACTGCGAATATACTGCCATAGAGACCTGGAGTACCTGGGCACTGCTGGTACTTGAACTTGTAGAGAAAGAAAACTCATTTTCTCAGCTCCAGAAAGAAAAAATGGCTTGAGGCCTCCTAAGTGCCCCCTCCTGACAGGCAGCTGCAGCAGGCTGGGGAGAGCAAGCAGACAACAGCACAGGCTTCCCAAGGACCATATGGGTAAGGCACTCGCTTGGAGGCTGTGCCCGCCCTGCTTGTCACCTCCAATCACACTTACTCTAACCCGTGTTTTAATTTACTCTGCTGGTGCGACACCCGTGCTGCCAGGGCGGTCCTCAGGGCCCCCTCATTCCTGCTGCTGATGACAGGGTGTATGCAAAAGGCACAATTATTCACCCACCAAGGTGACAGAGAAGGCCTCTGACTGGGAATAGGTTCCCAGCTCCCAGCATTCTCATGTCAGCCACGGAAGCACTTTGCAGCTTGCAAACAATCCTATGGAGACCTCCCTCCCTCCTCCTCCTCCTCCTCTTCTTCCTTTTTTAAATAAGCATTTTGATCACAGCCAGTAAAGAGGCCGATGGCCGTCATTGATTGTTCAGGCCAGTGCAGAGAGGGCTGGCCACACACACTCCTCCTATCAACTGAATTATTGGATTTTTTTTTTTTAATCAAATAAGACGATCCTCCTCCTTCTTCCACACAGCCAGTCGTTGCCTGTTTGGCCTCAGACAAAGAGAAATATGTCAAGCCCGGCCTATTAATTCCTACAGATTCTGCATTGTTTATGTTCTCATATGGACCACATTCCAAAGCTCCAGAATAAAACAGCTCTCAGCTCCGTGGTGTATTTCATTTGCTACGGTCCGAGCCATATTAACAATGCCTTTCATTTCCTTATGGCCTAAAATGATTTTCTTTCCGAGAAGATCAGGTTTTTGGTTTTTTTTTTTTTTTTTTTTTGGAGGGGGTTGGGGGAAGAAATAGTGGAAGAAAGAGAGCAAGGGAGAGGAAGAGAAGAAAAGAACAGAACAACACACCCTCTCCTTTTCAGGGTATCATTTGCAATTTAAAGCTAACCTGGGGTGTGAGGGAACAATGGCACTCACCATAAAAAAAAAAAAAAAAGAAAAGAAAAAGAAGCGGTCTGGCTGGGCCGCATGCCGAATGAGGGTGTTGTTGTGCCATTTAGCTCTCTTCTACCATAATATCTACTTAATGCAGCTCAATGGCAGAGGATTGTTAGCAGCATTAAGGATTCTATTAAGTTCCGCAGGGCCTTGCTACTCTCATCCAGCTGTGGAGGACTTGCAGCTTAGAGCTGAGCCAGGGACGGAACCCTCTGGAAAAATGGATGCAACCCCCCTCCCCACCCCCATACACACTTGATGTGAGATCTGTGTTGTAGAACTCCCGCTGGGGCCAAAGAGGTGTTTTTGGTATATGTAGGAGCTCCGGGCTCCCGGGCTAGCACTTTGTATAACTCCCCTCTCATTAGGTGTCTTTCAGGAGGAATTTACCGTCTAAGTGTATCCCTCTGGGTTCTGTGTGAGTGAGAAGCAATGGTCTAGTTTGGTCTTATGGATTGCTCTCTGCTGCCTTGGACATTGTCAAAAAGAATCTAGCCCTTCTCCTCTCTCTTTAGACACTCGACGAGACATTTCCTAAATGTGATCTTGTAGGATTGTCGCTCTGATTCTTGATGTGGTCACTTGCTCGGATGCAGGAATTCTTCCCAAAGGCCATACCAAATGGGCCTTGGGCCAAGAAAGGAAGTTCTTTCTAATGGGTAAAAGGGTCTGACCTGACGTTATTCCTGCCGAGTCAGGTACGCTCCCAGAGGCAGCCTTTAAAAATTCCTCCTCTTCCTCCTCCTTTTCCTCCTCCCCTTCCTCCTCTGTTTTTTCTTCTTTTTGGAGACAGGTCTCACCACATAGCCCAGGCCTTGAATTCACGATCCTCCTGCCTCGGTCACCCAGGTATTAGGGTTAGAGGAGCGCGTCACCACAGCAAGCTTCAAATCTTTATTCAGCATGCTAGGCTAGCTTCCTGAGATTTTTCCAGACCAAACAGAGCCAGGTGGCAGGGTTTAAATTTTCCGCAACCGTGCCTGGGACCTGGGGATTCCCCCACCATGCTCCACACAACAATAATTTGTTCGTGAGTTTAGAGACAGCCGTGGAGGATTCAAATCTCTTTCCTGGGCCGAGCATACCCCCCAAAAGACACAGGAGCAGGGGGTGTCCTATTGCCTATCACAGCAGGGAGGAACTGCAGAGGAACAGTGCTGACCTGAACAATGTGATCCCCCACCACCACCTCCACCAAGCAGGCTACTGCCGTCTCTGTGTTACCAGCCCTGAAAGGCCAGAGAGAGGGAGGTGAGGGGGCCAGGCTGTGGGAGGGATAGGCAGGAGAGAAAGGGGCCACACCAGAATTTCACACAGTTGGCTTGAAGAGGCAAGCACTAAGCTGCCTTTTCAACCATGGTAAACTCCGTCCATCTGGCCACCCTAAAACTCTGTCAGCTCGTTCCCCTGCCCAGGGCTGATTGGACCCCCTGAAGCAGAAGTAAGGACATCAATGGTGTAAACCCTGGTCACAGCCACTTGACGGTATTACATTTCATTTCATGCTTGACTTAATCAAAACTGGGGAAATGAAATGTACACCTTTTTGATGTCCTTTTCCCTGCTGTTTAAAGAGAAGAATCTTAACCCATTTGATCTTCACATGCACCCAGTAAATGACCAAATATGCCAAGCTGTCAAAAGCAGAAGGCAGCCAGTTGCCAGGGGGTGTTGGGCCGCTGGGAAAACACTTCAGGCAGCTAACTTAAGTTTGGAGCCCAGGACTGTGTGTGCAAATGCAGCCTTCCCAACATGGCTGTCGTTAGGAACTTTTAAAAGGAAGAAGTGGGTAGGGAAATAAACAGGAGGCTCACAGAAAGGAAGCCTAAACTGGCTTGGCTAAAAGATTCTCCCTCCTACTAGCTCTTCAGGATTTTGGTGTGTGTTGCCTCGTCCCTCTTCCTACTGCTGCTTACGGGAGACTCCAGCAATGCTACGCTCTGAGGCAAGTTGCTCAGCTCCCCTCAGAGCCTTGTTTGCCTCATCTGTACTATAGGCCTGACGATCGTCGCTCTGACGTTGGATCACGTGATATGTTCAGCCTGCGCCGTGCACAGCTCAGTGTGCAGGAAGTCCCTTTTCCTTAAGATTTCGTTTTTAATGGTATTGGGTGGGTGAATGGGGGTGGAATTGTACGTGAGTGTCAGTGCCAAGGAGGCCAGAAGAGGGCGCTAGATTCTTGAAGGGGTTTGGACACTGCTGGATGAGGGTGTCGGGAACCGCATCCCAGGTTCTCTGTAAGAGCTGTGTGTGCTCTTAACTCCTGAACCATACCAACACCCCACCCCACCCCACCCCCACCCCCACCCCGGTAAAGTTCTTAATAAATACAGGCTAGTGCACCCCAACCCCCACACCCCCTAAAGTTTTTAATAAATACAGGCTAGTGCTGTTGCTATTTTGCTGCGGGCTGGGTTATCTCCCCCTCCAAAATGTACACCCCTGTAATCCTAGGACTCCAGGGATTTAGGGAGGAGAAGCGAGTTCCAAGCCAGCCTGGGATATACAGTAAGACTCTATCTCTAAACCCAAACAAAAATGATAACATAAGAGACTCGGTGAGCGATGCCATAACAGGTAGATGATAGGTCCTCATCTGTAAAGACTGATATCAGAAGAAAAGGAGGAGGAAGAGGAGGGGCATCCTAGGCAGCTAGCACCTTGATGGATCTTGGCCTTCAGCCTCCAGGGGCAGTGTGAATGGCAGTGACGCCTGTGTTCCCATTCGTGGCTCTGTTCTGTGGCAGCCACACTGGCCGCCTCTCTGACCGCTGAGCTCGCTGTCCAGGTACTTTGCTCTTGTTCTATTGCACTCACTTCCTCCCTGAAATCTTTTGTTTTCTTATTTTTGAGACAGGGCTTCTCTGTGTGGCCCTTACAGTCCTGAAACTCACTCTGTAGACCAGGATGGCCTTGAACTCAGGGATCCACTTGCCTCTGCCTCCTGAGTGTTGGGATTAAGGGAGTGTACCACCATATCCCGCCTCCATGACATCTTAAAGTCACTGGGGTAAGATCCTGGGACTTGAGTGGCTCTGAAAACAGGGACTTAGTAAAATGGCTGAGAGACAGTGGGCGCTCGATAGATGCTTGTTAAACACATGAGCACACCAGAATCGTAATGTACAGTAAGAATCCCAGGTCTTTTCTTGTGCCAGCTTAGGTCTTTTCTTTGTGCGTGCTCGGTGTCCCCGGGGAAGGTGCTTACTGTCTCGGTGCTTCGGTTGACCACCTGTAATCCATGAAAATGGACAAACTGATTTTCAGGACTGTTCAAGTCTGCCTCTAGTCCAAGGCCGAACTGTGGAGAGTGGGGCAGTGTGACGGGAGATGGAACTGCCCTGTCTCCTCTACGCCACACAGTACTCTATGCCTCAGGGCCGTGGTTAACCACTCTGTTAAACTGGCAAAAAGATGTCCATGTGTGTTCATCATGTGAGCTTACGTGGGGATAAGAAAGGCGCGGGCTATACGATGGAGTCCTTACCCTGGAGCCCTGGCAGCCCTGGCATGAGTGCTGGAAGAGTACCAGTCTGTCTGTTGGAGTTCATGGGATGCTGGCCCTTGGGGATATAAGTCTCCATGCTGCACCCCTGAGCCTCGGCACCTTCTCCAGTTCAGCAAGCAATCTAGGGTGAGCTTGCCACTGGCCCTGGCTTCTAGGATATGTTTCTGCTTAGCCAGACTTGTGCCTCTAGCTCACTAGTGACTGCATACAGGCCATGCTGACCCTCTGAGCATCCATGACTTCACGTTAAAGAGTAAAGATAAGGGGAATGGGGCTGGAAAGATGGCTCAGGACTTAAGAGCACACGCTGTTCTTACAAAGGACCCAGGTTTGATTCCTAGACCTCCAGAACATCCCAGAGATGGCTCACGAAAATCCACAACTCCAGTTCCACCGGGTCTGTGTGTACTAGGCACGTGGCTGGTCTACATATATACATACATGCAGGAAAAACATTCATACACAAAAAAATGGGAAAAGATAATATTTTTTAAAAAGAATATAAGTATCTGCTCCTTGTTGTAGCCCAAGGGCTTAGTTTGCTAAGGGAGCCCAGGTCAGTTTATTAATCAAGTTCTCCCAATGAGTCTTTCCGAGGAGAGAACCAGAAACAACCTAAACACAGCAGAACATATTCCTGCCGTCTGGAGTCACACCAGGCTGAAAGAGCGATCCCTAAGCAAGATGCTGCTTGGTACCGTTCCTGCTGTGTTTGTATATCCATCCGTGTGTTTGCTCACACGACAGGGATCCAGGAAGTAGAGAGAGTTCCTCTGATCTGCACTCTGTCCCTTCATGACTTCACTAATGTGCATAAAAGTTGCATAGACCCACAGCCTGATTTCCTGCCCAGAAGGTGGAAAGGGTTCTTTTGTCCGAATGTCCCATATGATTACTAAAGAGATAAAGTGAGTCGATACAGTGTAAGAGGTCTTGGCTTGGTCTCATCACAGCAAGACCACAAGAAAAGCATAATTATTTGCTCCATAGGAACATCTTAGAAACAAAAGACAAAAACCTGCAAATAGTTTAGAAGGCTCCCAGATCCTAACCATGGTTTCTCCTCATTTGGATATTAAACCACCAAGAGTTGATCTTTTGGAGACTGGGAGATGGTCCAATGGTTAGGAGCACTGGATGGTCTTGAAGAGAAACCTGGGTTCAGTTTCCAGCATTTACAGGATGGCTTAAAATCATCTGTAAGTCTGGTTCCAGGGCATCCACTGCCTTCCTCCGGCTTCCTCTGTCACTTGGCACACACACTGTGCCTGCGGAGATCATAGAATAACTAACTGGTGGGGCTCAGTTCTCTCCATCTGCCATGGGTGTTCCTAGGAGTAAATGCAGGTCATCAGATTTAGCAGCAAGCATCTTTACCTACTGACCCTAAAATGTCAATCTTCTTAAAGAACGAAAAGCGCCAGAGGGAGGCTTGGACGATATCTTTTTTTCTTTTTAAGTTAATTACATGTTTTTTTTTAAGATTAAGGTTTATTTCTTTTACGTGTAAGAGTGTTTTGTCTGCATGGATGTGTGTGCATCATATGCTTGCCTGATACCTACAGAGTCCAAAAAAAAAGGGTGCCAGATACCCTGGAACTGGAGTCACGGGAACTGGTTGTAAGCAGTCACGTGGGTCCTCTACAAGAACGAGAAGTGCTCTTAACACCCAGCCATCTTTCCCAGCCCTGCTGGCCCGTGATGCATAGAAGAGTACAGAGGAGCCTCCTAGTGCCACAGAGCACCTGCAGGGAGCTCAAGTTGTCCTGGGGCTAAAGTCTCAAATGTTGCACTAAGAAACCCAGGAGAAACTTCGACCAATGCGGTGTGAATTTAAGGTTGCCAGATACCTAGCTAATGTCAGCTATATGTGCATGGCCCCAGGACTCTCCTGAGACTTTCTGCCCCTCCTGAGATAGAGCGTGCTTCTTGCCTATGCAGACGGCTGCTCTGGAGAGCAAGCCTGTATAGATCTCCACTGACTGTGCCTTGTACTTTTGCCTCATAAGGAACATGTATTTCACTAATGAGGTGGTTCATTGGTAAAGATGGTAACAGTCACTGCAATTCTGTATCCAATTGGATCTCAGGTTCACCTACTATGGCTCTATGTAGCCTGCCATGCTCACTAACGTATCTAGGAAATACCACTTGCAGCCAGCTCCTTGTGAGCCCTTGCTGTGTGCCAGGTCCTGTGCTGTCATAGGGATTAGCTCGGCTAATCCTCCCAACAGGCCTTCCATGTAGGGTCTGTTATTATCCTCACTTTAACAAGAAGTTCAGAGACCTCAAGAGACTTGTTCGGGTTTGCACAGCAGTCAAAGCTACAGGCAGGATTTCCACGTTTGCATCCTAAAGTCAGATCCTGCATTGAGGACCCCAGCACATTTCCCTCCTGCGGAGTTGCATGCAGTGGGCCCTGCTTGGTACGTCAAAGAGCCCAAGCATGGACCAAGGAAATCCAAGTCTCTCTGCAACCTCCCGGCTGCACCAAAGTTTTTTTTTCCTCTTTTGTTATAGGGTCTCATTTGTGACTTGATGAAAACATTTGTAATAGATAATCAAATGCTGATATGTTGGAAGGGACAATGGCGTGTTTGTTAAATATAAATGAACACGAACACGGGTCTTCAGTGGCAGAAAGGCAAAGGGTTTGACGCCTTTTCAGCGATACAGCCTTTGCCCCAGGGAAGAAAGCTGCAAGCCCCTAAAGGCTCTTGGTGATCGTAGACAGCTCTTGTGTGACAAGATACATAGTTTCTTTTCAGTAGCAGGCAGATTACCGGTTACTATAGTTTCCCTAATGCTCAAATATAGCCCGGGCCTAAGCTGAACAGAATAGTTTAAAAGTGCCGAAGTTTGGCCCTGGAAACCACGTGTTGAGAATCAGACACCGAACAAAGCGAAAAGCACATCTCTCTGGTCTTTGATGTCTTTTCTGAGGGCCATAGAGTGAGAAAAATACAACGGGTGCTCAGGCCAGGGGCTTGATGGGCCCCTGTGACAATGGCCAGCAGAGCCAAAGCTGAACAGGGCCAAACAATGTCCCCAGTCCCAGGCGTCTCTGGACATGCAACTCACAAACACCCCACTGGAAAGGCCACTGCAGCCCCCAGTTTCTAAGAAAGTCTCTGCCCCCCACCCCCTCGTCCCCAGACCAGCTAAACAATCTGTCTTCCAAACACCCTCCTGTTGTAAATTCCCTTTGGAGTGGGGGGCTGTGGCTGGGACACACTCTCAAGCCTTGTTCCCAGTTACCCAATTATCAACACCTCCACTATCACTTTCTGTCCAATTTCAATTTTCCTAGATTTGCAAAAATGCTTTCCCCCTCATCTCTGAAAAGAGATACGTTTTCTCCTCTCAAACAATTCATAAATACTGTAAAATACCGCCTCCCAGTCCCCATTGGAGGTGACAGTATTTTTTTTTCATAAACGGGATTAAATTAACCACAATTTATGCTGTTGATGTGGGCTTCTCTTCAGTCAAGACCTGTTTATTTCACTTTGGTTTTTTTTTATTTAAATCTAGGGAGCAAGATAAATGCGCCTGTGGTTCCAAGATCTCAATTTATCACCAACTGGCTGCATCCAGCTAGGAGATATGGAAGGAACGATGGGCTGGGAGAGGGGGAATGGGAGTGCCAACTCATGGAGCTCTGAGTGGTTTGGGTGGTGGTTGCAGTATTGGGCTTCTGGTTGTCATTAGTTCTTTAGAATGTTTCATGAAAAATATCTAATTGTAACAACTGTATTCCCTGAGTTGAACATATTCTGGGAATTGAAGCCTGGACAATGGCCGTAGGGTAACTATCCTTGAATTTGAGCCC
Source organism: Rattus norvegicus (assembly GCF_021556685.1). Lineage (NCBI taxonomy): Eukaryota > Metazoa > Chordata > Mammalia > Rodentia > Muridae > Rattus > Rattus norvegicus. Next base: position 29,475,279 of record NC_141552.1, read on the forward strand.
TTTGTGAGCCGCCAATAGGCTTACAATGTGGCGAGTTAGGAAGGCATATTAACGGGTAGACGCAATGACAGCCATTCTTCAACCTCAAATCTTCTTATGCAGATATTCCCCATGAATTCAGTTCAAAGTGCAGCCTTCAAATGAGCTGAGCTCCTCTCAGAGGGGACCCCGGGAAAAAGTGACATGAGAAAAATTTCGACACTTGTTTTTATAACTGAACATGATCTTGTTATCATAATCTGATACTGGTCACTTGCATGGCCGGCTTGTAGGATTTAAAACTCTTCACAGAGACGGATAATCTCCCCTTTTGTGGAAGTGTGGACAGAATCCCTGGGCCCAGGAAGGCAGCAGGGAGAAAGCGGCGTCCGAGCTTTCTGCATCCAAACTTCTCATGATAAAAGCGTTTATCCTTCGACAATCACAGGGCACATTTCAGGGTATTGTTAAGGTTAGCTGAGGGCAGAGGAGGGGAGGTGCTTAAAACTGAAAATGGCCAGTTTTTGAGATGACTACCAACAGCTAGGTCCCCACAAACTGTGACTCTAAAGACCACTAAGAAAGCTGAGTCTTGTACTATCTCCCTGGTTCACAGGACACCGCCCAGAATGGCTGGCTAGCAACCTGGTCATGCACAGGTGTTGGGACTTTGTGTTTCATTCTTAACCTTTTGTGTGGGTCAGCTCATTTAACTCTCACAGATGATCCTTGGAGTCGCTACTGCGATTAGTCCCGTTTTACAGAAAAGGAGAGTGAGGAGAATATTCAGGTCTTGTCAAGTCACTAAGAAATTTGGACATTCCCTTCAGAGGAGAAACCTGTTTTTGGAGAAGCAGAAATTCAATTCTAGTAAGAAGCGGGAATCCTGTCAGAAGACTGTCCCTTTCCCTGACATGCCTCAGGACATCTGGCCAGTTGGACCTGGTATTCCTCCATTCTTCACACAATAAGCTTCCATTAAAACAAAACAAAACAAGACCCAGAGTAGAATGTCACTTCATAGTGTCTTCCTTTGTATGACAATATGAAGGCACTCGTAGCTGAACCTCACAGTTGCCCTTGTGTTAAATACACCGAAACATTTACTTCATCAGTCGAAGGTTGGTCACATTGCTTAACAAGAAGTGGTGGACTGTATGGTTGGTAAAAGCCGGCATCCTTTGGATGGTTACGTCAGGGCACTTATTTGCCGTTCACATGCAGTGAAGAATTCTGGGTATGATTTCCATTTACGATTCGGGGACACTGAAACCTTGAGCAGAGTGGCTGAGATTAGAACCTGAGGGTGTGGGGCTGGCTTCTAGCACTCTGTTCCATGCCACTCGGGATGTCCCAGACATCCTGGACTGGGGACATCTGCAGTTTCCCTGGTTGTGCCCTGAGACCTGGGAAGGGCAAACCAAAAATTGGACCAAGAGACGGTGAATTTGCCTACAGTCTTAGGTTTGAATTGTTCGCTCCATGACAGTCAGGCAGGACTCAAAGGTTTCTTACTAGAATGTTTAATCAAGCAAAAATATGTCTTGGCTCACCAAAATCTATATAAAATATAAAAGGATTAGAACGACTTGATAAGAGCAACACTACCTGTGAGTGTGTTGGTCGGCGTTAATCACAGATGACAATGCTCCAGGCTGGATCCTGCGGATCATCGATACCATGGATTAGATAACATGGGAGTGGTTGCTATGCATGTGGAATCCTGAGTCAGGGGTAGGAAAGGATGAATAAAGTTGCCACATCAGAGGACCAGAAGGCTTTGGTTTTTGTTTTTTCTTTTTCTTTTTCTTTTTTTTCGGAGCTGGGGACCGAACCCAGGGCCTTGTGCTTGCTAGGCAAGCGCTCTACCACTGAGCTAAATCCCCGGCCCCAAGGCTTTGGTTTTTAACATTCAAAGAGGCTGCAAAATTCAAGATCAGTGCTACCAGGGAACTTCTTGTGAGGCTTCCTCACGGTTTGTGCCTGGCTACTTCTTCACTGTGTATTCATATGATGTCTCTGACAAGGAAGAAAGAGAGGGAGAGCATGCATTTTGGTGCCCGGGCCAGGTCAAGAATCCAGACTTAGGACCTTGTCTCAGCGAGGGTTTTATTGCTGTGAGAAGACATCGTGACCACAGCAGCTCTTATAAAGAATGACTACACTTAATTGGTGCCGGCTTCTAGGTTCAGAGGTTTGGTCCATTATTGTCGTGGTTAGAAACATGGCAGGGTTCAGACAGGCGCGGTGCAGGAGAAGGAGAGGAGAGTTCCAAGTCTTGCTCCTCAGGCAGCAGAAGACCGTGTGCCACACTGGGCAGAGCTTGAGCATAGGAGACCTCAAAACTCACCCCCACGATGACACACTTCCTCCAACAAGACTGCATTACTCCAACAAGGCCTTACCCCCCAGTATACCACTCCCTATGAGTCAAACATTCAAACACGTGAGTCTGTGGGCCATACCTACTGAAACCACTACACAGCTTACTCGCCTTTTGAAAGGCTTTGTCTCCAAGCACAGGCACACTAGGAATTAGGGCTTCAGTACTGACTGCATCTGGATGTGGTCCAGCCCACCTCCAATAGGGCTCAGAAGTACATGCAGATGTCAGCATCCCAAGCCTGCTGTAAATGAGTGATTTGAGCACAGGAGTTGGGTAACTTACACTTCTCATCATCCTGACCAAATGCCTCAGAAAAAGCAACTTCAGGGAGGAAGGGGTTATTTTGGCTCACAGTTCAGAGAAATACGCTCTGCCATTGTGGGGAAGGCATGGAGGCAGGAGTGGTCTGATCCATGTGCTGACTGTAAGGTAGGGAAACGGATATAGAGGATGCCCGGATGACTTTTTCCTCCCTTGCTTTTCATTCAGTCTGGCATCCCAGCTCATGGGGTAGTGCCACCCACAGTCAGGTAAGGAAGGACTTTCTGCCTCTGCTAAACCTTTCTGGTTCTAAATGCCCTCAAAGATACACCCAGAGGAACATCTCTTAGGGGATTACCAAGCCCACCAATTCTCTTCTTTTGTTGTTATTCCAGAAATCAACCTTACTAGTTAGCACTTAAATGGGTCGTTTAAGTACATATATCAGATCAAATCCCAGTTTACTTAATGACTTCATGGCTATTTGGAAAATAGGAGATGTCCCATCACAATGGAGCCGTGAGGGGAGGGGACAGCTATTATTCCAATGACAAGCGCACTCCATCAGCCGAGAGTACAACTGACTCACCCATAGAGGCCTCTAAAGAGTGGAGACCGAGTCATGTCTTGTAGAAGAAGGAGCTTCTGTCCCTTTTCCTGACTGGGCCATATTACATGACTTTTATGTGTAAATTCATGTTGTGCTTCTGTCTGGATACTTCACAACTGGAGTGTTGCCCTGAAAATAGAATTTACTCTCTCCCATTGGGTCATTTGCCCTTGACCAGGGATGCGATGAGGATCTTAGAAGATGATGGCAGTTCAGCTCGAGGCCTCTCTGAGAGACCATTCTGCACTCCAGAGGAGTCTCAACTGCCCCAGAGTTTCTCCTGGAGGGTAATTGGAAACTGTGGTTAACGTAGCATGGCTTTTCAAATTGAGTTGAAAAGTTCATCAAAATGCCATTAGTCTGCTTTACATAGCCTTTCTTGATTGAATCTAACTTGGGTCTGACCAATTATTTATGAAGTTAAGCATTAGACAGGGCTGTTTTGGCATTTGTAGACCAGCATTAAGTTGGGAAGAGGTGTGAGCACACAGCCCTCAGGGACTCACTTATGGCTGCTCAAATGCCACGCGTGTCTGCTATCAGCAAGCAGAGGCTCTGAGGTTTGTTTGTCCAGGTAATCCCTAGCCTTCCAATAATGTTAGATTTCTCCATCGGGTCCATTCTCCAGACACCACGGAAGAATACATGAATGGATAACAAATGAACAGATGCAGTTTCTAAGGTCTTAGAAGTTCATGGGAAAGAAACATGTAGCTTAGCATCCACCTTTAATCCTAAAATGCAGGAGGTGGAGGCAAGTGGGTATCAGTGAGTTGGGGCCAGCCTGGTTTACTTAGTGAGATCCAGGACAAGAAAACCTATCAAAAAAAGAAAAGAAAAGAAAAGAAAAAAAGCAAACAACAATAACAAAACCAACAAAAAAAAGAAGGAAGAGAGGGAGGAAGGAAAGAAGGAGGAGAGGGAAGAGGGAAGGGAAGGGAGGGGGAGGGGGAGGAGAAGGGGGGAGAGAGATATGCTTCTGTGCATTGCTCTGAGGTGACTCTCAATGAGGGGACTCATACCTTTTCTCTGTGATCATAACAGCAACGATAGTGCCCATGGTGACCTGTATCTATAGCCTAGGGACTACCCTGGTGACCAGGGTGGTAATCACACCCTCTTGATAAGGAGATAGAGGCTCCAAGAGGCAAGGTCTCCTGCTCAGGGTCTACAGAATCAGCTAGGAAACTCAAATGTGAACAGGACAAAGACATGTGGCACTTTGCTATTCCTAGTGAATCCAGTCCCCATCCCTGCCGTTTTTTTCTCAGTCTACTTGCCCAAGAGCCCAACTTCAGGCCCCATTGCTATACGCAATGTAACTTTTTGGTTGCTTGAGCACAAGTTATGAAACCAATGCCAAGGAAAGGCCTGTTCTGCTCAGGAGCGACCCTCCTACCTCCACCCCGGCACCGCTCCCAGCTAACCATGCACTCTGTGATTTCCACTTTGTCATGGTGGCAGGAGTATGGCAGGTGAGGCACTGAAAACCTTTGCCAACAAACTCAACAAACATGAGTCACCAAACAGTTGGGCACTTTTCACGTGGGTCAAGTACTCTAGAGAAAAAGGAGGGTGTTTGTTCTCTGGGAAGCTTTTGACAGTGGTCTAGACAGTCACTCTAAAATCTCAGGCTCAGGCTCAGGCTCAGGCTCAGGCTCAGGCTCAGGCTCAGGCTCAGGCTCAGGCTCAGGCTCAGGCTCAGGCAGACCGATGAGCCTCTGAGTCCCCTATAGCTGCTGTCATTAACATGGGACTTTACTGAGTCAAGTCTCCTATCTGGTATATTCTGTAACGACAGGCATGGTCATAAGCAGGCAGGATTTCTGGGTTCCTGTCAATTGGCCGGCTTTATTGGGTCATCTTCTTACTATTCTCCTGTACTCTCCCATCCTGCCTCTTCTCCTTTACTCTCTTCTTCGTTTTCTTCTTTGATTTTTTTTTGTAGAAAGTACATCGCCACATTTCCCAGCAGGCCATGCAGCCTACTGTAACACGCCCTCAAATAGACTCTCCTCCCCCAAACTGGAGACATTTCTAGACCCTTGAAACGGTTTTTGTCAGTGTGTCAGAAAAATCTAGTCTTTGCAGTAATGCCTTTCAGATGAGGAGCCTTATCTTTCCAGAGGTGGCGGCTCTTCAAGTGGATGAGTCGGCCACCTTCATGTCATTTTCTGATAATCAGAGTAAGCTTACAAACGTGTGAAGCGGTGTAAAATGTCAGCCTGCACTCTCTACTCTATTAGGACATGGTCTGAAGACCTCTCTGCACCATACAGTGGCTTTCTTATTTGTATTGTCTATCCAAGAAGGGACTTTGAAAATCTTTGTGCTGTTAGTGACCATCTACGCACACCCTGCCTGGAACGCCACACTGGTTTCTGAATAGCATCGTTAATAAAGCTGGGCGTGATCTGGTTTGGAGAAAAGACGACAGAGTCGTTCTTTCTTCTATTGGTTACACTTGGACTTAACTTGTGAAGGAGGTCCAAAGTCCTATGAGAAACGCCTGTAGCAAAAATTATAATTTATTGAGTCTCATCATTTATTTATTGTCTCATCATTGAAGAATCCTGGGTGGTAACAGCTTCCTGCTGAAGCCATCACAGGTGATATTAGCAGGGCCAGCCCATTCCCTCCTCTTTGTGTTCTCCCTTCAGACAAGATGTCTGTTGACCTTCACACTGGCCCCAGTGGCCCTGGCTCTCACGGTCTGTACCCATATTTATGCTTCTTCTGTACCAGGATCTTTCGGTAACTGGCTCAGAATGGCTCAGGGCCCATGCCTGAACCAAATGTAGGATCAAGGAATAGGGATTGTCATATGGTCTCCTTGTTCTCATTTCATTCCTGAGCATGGACTCTCCCAAACCATGTGGATGGAAACATAAAACTACAGAAATCATCAAAAGACAGTCAGGAAGGAAAATTACTACCCAAGATGCATCTGCCTGTATCCAGACTCCCTGAATGTGTGGTTCAAGCAGTGCCCTCATCTACCAGTCCTGGCACTGTGGGTGTACAGCCTTGATGCAGAACATGAACCAGCTAGACTCTGGGGAAGCTCTGGGGAAGAGAATGTGGTTATACTCTAATGCCACTGTAATGCACACAGAGAACATGCTTCCAGAACTTTCCAGCACACCTCTACCAGCCACCTGGGCCACCAACTCTAGCTTCCATTAGAGACACATCAGGAAGACATGTTATTGTCCACTGACTTTAGGAAACACATTGTCTTTATCAAGGAGAACTTTGTCTTATAGATATTAAATAATATATATTATATATTAAAGTTTACTTTTGATAATTAAAATCTAAAGCAAAATACCATATAATCTTCTAGTTGTAATTCCACCCAGCCTTCTGTTTGATCAACAAGTAACTGGCAAACATCAGGAACATTTGGTAATGTCTGAGGACAGTTTTCCTTGTTGCAGTGAGAGAAAGCTGATAGTGACATTTACTGGGTAAAGGCAATTGTGGTGGTTTGAATAGATTTGGCCCGCATAGACTCATGTGTCTGAATGCTTGACCCATAGGGAGTGGCTCTATTAGGGGCCTTGTTGGAGGAAGTGAGTCACTGCGGAGGTGGGCTTTAAGGTCTCCTATGCTCAAGCTCTGCCCAGTGTGGCACACAGTCTCCTGCTGCCTGCAGATCAAGATGTAGAGCCCTCAGCTCCTTCTCCAAGACCATGTCTGCCTGGATGCTGCCATGTTTCCCACCATGATGCCAATGGACTAAACCACTGAAACTGTAAGCCAGCCCCAGTGAAATGCTTTCTTGATAAGAGTTGCTGAGATCACAGTATCTCTTCACAGCAATAGAAAGCCTAACCAAGACAGCAATAGATGCTTCTAAACCCCTCCTACAAAAGAACTCGGGTCAGAAGTGCATGGGACTTCCCAAGTTGGTCTGACTCTAGGATCCCTAGAGGACTCCAGTGTTGCAGCAGCTCAATGCTACCTCTGCTATAGCACATCAGGGCTTTTCTCCATTCTGTTTCTAACAACTGCTCAGCTTGCAGACACCATGTATGGATCCTTATCATTTTGTGATCCCCAAGTCTCTCACGGGCTTACTTTTAACTACAACACAATGACCCAGAACAACAATAGCTCAGTCCCAATGTATCTTGGGCTCCAGCTCTAGGTAAAGGGCAAAGACAAAAGCCAAGTGTCTACCTGGGGATGCTCCTGCAGAAATATCAAGATGAATTGTGGCCAGAAGCAGCTACATCCCATACGTGAACATCAAATTGAAGGGAAGAGTCCATGACACGCACTGAAAACAACATGGGCTTATCTGGAAGAGAAAGGATCAGAGTAAATTGCATATAGGATGGTCAGCATGACTACATAACAGTTGTTTCAGGACTTGGCATATCTATCTTTGCATGTGTGTGTACATGTGCATGTGTGTCTGCACATATGTATGCATGCCTGCAATGTAAACTGATTTTTTTCCCTATGAGTCACAGTGCAAAACTGTGAAAGTTCTGTATTTCCTTTGCCTGGAAAGAGCAAAGAAAAGCAAAGGCAGTGAGCGAGGCCCAGGCTGCGTTGATGAGATCATTAATGAACTGCCCTTTTGCTTTCTAATTATCTTGAAGGGCTGATTGAAGAGGGGCTTGCTTAATCTAAATAATTCTTGTGCCTCCCTCTGTCTTCCCTGCTTAGTGGCCAGTCAACACTGGCAACTTTTCAAGCCACCTCTGGATAATTAGAGCTGGTTCCTGGCTACAGTGCCCTCCTCTCTGACACCTCCAGTTGTGATCTGGGGTACCTGGAAGCTCACCTGTCACCAAGTGGCAAAGGAGTCAGAATCAATGCCTTCCCTTTGATCTTAGGCTTCTGGGATCTGAAGTTCACCCTTTGACTCACCCTGTATGAAAGCAATATCTGCTTCCAATGAAGGGGAGCCAATATACAACGTCTGTCTCCAGCATCATCCTCTCTTTCTTTGAGAGTTGTCTTATACCTCTTCCCCCAGAGCATGTCTCTTCCTTCTGATACTCTGTAAGCTACAGAGGGAAAGAGGGAGCGAGCACAAAGGAGTCCTTTTGAGAATGCACCTGAGGATCAGTGATCTCTCCTAGTGACCTGCACACATCATGTTTTTAATGCCAGTTGTGGATCACTCCCTTGAGTTTGATGCCCACTCATGGGCTGTAGCTGCAAACATTGGCCAGAAGAAGTCGTGAGAACCAGAGCAACCATATAGTGTCTGTGTTACTGACTTGCATCATGGCTATGAACAACAAATGCAGCAGAAGAAACTTAGGTGAGGAGAACTTTATGTTGGCTCATGGTTTCGGAGGTTTTAAGCCATGGGTCTCACACACTGGGCAGGTCGTCATGGTGGTGTAGGAGAGCTATTCACTCCAAGGAAGATATGAAACAGAAAATAAGCCAGGAATGATATGGCCCTTAAGGCTCATCTCCAGTGACCATTTACCCCAGCTAGGTCCCACCTCCCAGAGTTCCCACAAGCACCCAACATAGCATAGCCAGCCAGGGACCAAGTACTCAAAGTACAGGCCTCTGGAGGACATTTCATACCCAGTCTACAAAACCATCTCTCTCCATAATACTGGGAATCACCCATAAATCACTACCACCATTACCATTATTCTTGTCTGAGCTTGAAGATCAGAAACTGTACATCTGACCATCCTCCTGTGGCATCATTGAAGTATGTACACTAGAATTCAAGATGGCAACAGTATCCCTCAGTGCATTTTCTCAGATTGACTGCATCCTTCCCTAGGTCTCATTTGATTCTGATTAATCCCAGCGTCTTTCTGTTTAAGATAGCATGTCTTGGGTCAATATGAGATCTACTCAAAGCCCCTTAGTGGAGTTATTTCTCCACTCTTGCCTTGACATTTTCAAGAGGCCAAAAGAAGATACTGATAATTCGTGCATGGGCCATTCTCTGGGGACTGGCTGAGAGGTCCTATATCCTGTGGTAGTCAGCCCACATTTGGTCTCTCCCTATGAAAATACTATTTCATTTCGCTTCTTGTTACTCAAGACTTCCTTCCCTGTATCTTTCCTACAGCATATGAGAAGTCCTGGATCCCAACACTGCTGATTAGGAGTAAGAAGGCCTCTCCACCTTAACTATGCTCTATGTGCACAGTTCTGGGTGTGTATGATGATATATGGGGAGGGCTTAACCTCAAGCAACTGAAAGGACCTATTCCAAACAATGACTACACTCCCTACCAGCAGTTCTCAACCTGTGGGTCACAATCCCTTTGGTGGTAGAACAACACTTTCACAGACCATCAGAAAACACACATCTTTACATTACAATTAGTAACAGTAGCAAAATTACATTGATGAAGCAGCAATGAAAATAATTCTATGGTCAGGGGTTGCCACAACACGAGGAGCTGTACCAAAGGGTTGCAGCATTAGGAAGGGTGAGAACCACTGCTTTAGATTCTCCGTGTGCTGAAGTTTCCCACCAGCTTTTGACATGCATGGGGCTTTTCAAAGTTTCCACTTCTCTTTTTTCAAAAAAATGTCAACCTCATGATTGCTTCGTCCTTATCCTCGAAGGGACTTATAATTTCATACACAAAGATGCTGGGTGGTGTTTTGTCTCCATTTACCTTCCCGGAAACAAGCAAATCAGAGATAAAGCAACTTGTGGGAAGTTTAGCAAGTGACACCTCTGGTTATCTCCTGGACAGCAAGTGACTCAATTTGGGGATTATGTAGAGTCACCTTCTTGTTCTCTTAACTTCTGGATAAATCACCACAAAGAGCTAAAAATTAATACGTGAAAGTTCCTTTGCTCAACACTTAGAGAAGCCATTCATTGTCAAAATTACTGGGACAATTCTGACTGATGTTGAGCCACTCTAAGCTAAGTGATAGGTGGCTCTGGAGGGCGAGACTGAGGATGCACAGGCAGGAAGTTGGTCGCAGAAGTTTGGGCTGAGAGTCTGCCCAGCTCTGAGCTCAAGGCTGGCAGCCCAGCTTCATTTCAAATAACAGGGGAAGCCCCTAATTTAGCCAGATTTAATTTTCAACTTTTATAATTCATTTAAAATTTGATCAACGAATTAATTTATGGCAAGGCCAAGAGGTTCCTTGCTAGCTCATCTGGTGGGCACAGGCATTATAACTTAATTTATGATTAAGGCGGCTTGCTATGATTGAGTGCAAAAAGGTGGTTTCTCGCCTGGGTTTTGGAGTCTCAGGGTGAGTGAAGAGAAGGCTGGGTGCACCAGGCATTCATGGCGGAGGCTGGGACTGGGGCGGGAGTCCGCAAGTGGTGGAGCATTGGCGGAAGGCATATTTTGACTGTGGTCATCCATCAAAGGCCCTTCACAAGAAGTCACGTGGTAACTCCAGACCAGGACAAGCTGTGCTTTTCCAATGACCCTTAGACAATGGGACATACTGAGCAGGACAAGAAGGTAGGTGGATGCCAGCCAATCCCAGGATGGGGTCCTGTACCCTCGGTCTGACAAATCTAGCACCCAGTTCTCAACTACACCACTCAGCACCCAGAGCATTCATTGCCCAGAGTACCCAGCACCTAGAGCACCCAGCAACTAGAGCACCCAGCACCTAGAGCATCCAGCACCCAGAGTACCCAGCACCCAGAGCACACAGCACCCAGAGCACTCAGCACCCAGAGCACCCAGCACCCAGAGGCTTCCTTCAACCCAGTTTCCTTAGGCGAGCGCTACTACAGCTCAAGAGATCCTAGCTCATCCATTTAAGCGTCAAATATCATACAAGACAGGAGTCAGTATTCCCACCCAGGAGCAAATTACTGAAGCCCAGAGGAGTGCAGGCATTTGTTCAGGGTCACACAGCAGATGAGAGGGGGCATTGGGCAGGAGGAAACTTGAACTCAGGATGGACAACTCTAAGAATTCATGCCAATTCGTGAGATGCTAGAGATTTAAGCTAAGCCCAAGGCTTAAGGATCTTCTTCACCTATTCTCAATTGACCTTTCCGGAAGCAGTCTGTATTCTGTCCATCTACCCATCCATCACCCATCCACGCACCTACTCACCCATCCATGTATCATCTGTCTATCTGTCCATCCATCAATCCATCCATCAATCCATCCATCCATCAATCCATCCATCCATCCACCAATCCATCAATCCATCCATCCATCCATCCATCCATCAGTCTGTCCGTGCCTCTTTTCCTAGAAAAGAAAGGATTGAGTCCTGACTCAGTCCTTACACCAAGACTCATAGAGCATCCCAACACAATGCCTAGTATCCCAAGCCTGCAAGATACTGGGTTGTGAGAAAGCACCCTGAGTATGGCAGTTCCGTCCTCAGCTCTCCTGTGTTCCTAAGGCTCAGTTCACAGGCATTTTCTCCAAAGCCAACTCACTGTACTTTACTTTCAGCCCTCCCTGCTCTGCCCTGCCCAATGGGCGGGGCCCTTGGCCCACCTTTCAGACCTCTCTGATCACCTACCTCTCTATTCTGTATCAGGGCTATTTGTGAGCAAAGCTGGACCTCCTGCTAGCGTTCTGAAGCCTCCTTAACCCCAGCAGCCAGGGCCATCCTTCATCACTATTCCCATGTCATTAGCACACCAATGCTGCTGGGAGCACGGTGCTGTGCCTGGCGCCTTAGCTTCCGTCACATTTAACCCTCTCAGCCGCCTCGCCAAAGAGTGCTTGCTGTTTCCAGCCCCATTTTACTGATGACGTAAAGGAGACTGAGAGAGGTTCAGACGGCACAGCCAGTACACAGGGTTTTATGGACTCTAATGCCACTGTACTAAACTACTACTCTCACGTCTAAGGAATGGTTGACAAATGACAAGTTTCCCCCCACGATGCTTACAAACGACAGAGGAGGAGGCTTAGTCAAAACCCAAGGAACCGCCCTCTAGAGACTGTGCCCTGCTTTGGAAGCAGAATTTGGTGGGGGAGGGGTTGGGGGTGGGGGTGGGGCTCTGAACACAGTTGGCAGGGTATTGCTGCCCAACTGGCCAGCCAGGTCACACTGCCCATTTCAGGAGACCCTTTTGTATTTGATGTTCTGACAAGAGGGTTACGACACGATTCCACTAATGTGGGTCTGGGACAGATTTTAGCCATTCTATTGCATTTAATATAGTTGTGTGTTTTTTATAGCTCTGTGAATGGTCCTCAGCCGCCCCCTCCCTCCCCCAGCTTAAGGGCAATGGGTGCGTTAAATACAGCTATTACGTAATCGACAACATTTCCCTGAACACCCTCACTTCAGCTCTGTGAATGGTAAAGGGAACTGCTTCCAGGGGCTCGGCCACTGCACGTTTAACAGAGCACTGTGTATCTGCAGAGGGAAAGAGGGAATTGCTTTGGAGACAGACACATAGACAGACAAGACACACAGACACACACGCACACGCACACACACAAGCCCACACACACACACACACACAGAGACAACCCCCCACAGACACACATACATAGATGCACACAGAGACACATAGATACACAGACAGACAGACAGACAGACAGACAGAGACACACAGACACAGACAACCCCCCACAGACACACACACATAGATACAGAGACACACAGAGATACACAGATAGACAGACACAGACAGACACAAACACAGACACACACATACACACACACAGACAACCCCCACAGACACACACACACATAGATACACACAGAGACACATAGATACACAGATAGACACAGACACACACACACACACACACACACACACACAGACAACCCTCCCCCACACACACATAGATACAGAGACACACAGAGATACACAGACAGACACAGACACACAGACAGACAGACAGACACACACACACACACACACACACACACACACAGGTCACCTCCCCTGTCTCCACAGCTTCCATTGGGCTAGGACCCACGGTCCTTGCCACCATCCCCCTTCCTCCCCCACATCGCCCCCAAGCTCAGGAACAAAGTGTCAAATTCCCAGTGTTGACCACTCATTCTCAGAGTTCTCTTCAACCTGCTTTCTGTGAGTTCCCCTCTGGTGGCTGCTGTTCAGAGACTTTGTGTCACCATGTATGTGGGCATGGCAGCCTCATGGACTCGGTCCTACACACACTTCCTGAGCACCACCATGTGCCTGTCACTGAGTTAAGTGAACAGGAGCCCCAGTACACACTACAGACTCGGGGCTTCGGAATCACAAAGCGAAGATGCTCTCAAGTTATTTGTCCTCTGAAGGTCAGACCAACAGGAAAATAATGTAAGTACCTAAAATGACCTGGTATTTACTGGAGAACGAGTTTTCCTTTTATACATGTGATCTGTCTTAAGACGCACAGCTCTTCCAAGAGGGAAACCAATGTGTCTAAGAAGCTTGTCCAAGCCACACAGCAAAGGCATGGCAAAGTTTGGCCTTGGTCAAGCAGGCACAAGTCCAAGAACCCGTGGGGTGCCTTCCTCCTTTGCACAGCATGGGTTGAAGAAATTATAGGCAAACTCTCATTGGCACACCACCCAGACTGCACATGCAAACACTTACTACATTTGCTTGACTATGCACCATTCTCTATCCCCTGCCAACCATCTTACTAACTTTCGTTGTCATTCATCACAAAGCAAGTTTCAGACATCAGTAAACTCCAACCCTAAACATATCTAAGCCTGGTCATTGCTCAGTGAGCCTCGATATTTACCTATAGCATTCTTAAGTATGTATAGTGATCTATGACAGGCATATTATATACGTGTTTGTATGTTTTCAACAAATGCATCTGTACCATAGCAGATAGCCCCTCCAGATAGAGACTATGAGGTCCCAGCTTTCTCTCTGTCTTCTTCCCATGCAATTTCTGACTCTACACCCCAGAAACAAGAATTCTTCCCATTGGGCTGGAGAGGTGGCTCAGTGGTTAAGAGCACTGATTGCTCTTCCAGAGGTCCTGAGTTCAAGTCACAGCAACCACATGGTGGCTCACAACCATCTGTAATGGAATAAATAAATAAATAAATAAATAAATAAATAAATAAATCTTTAAAAAAAAGAATTCTTCCCATTAAAAAGGAAAATCACAAATTAATTTCACCCATTCCAGAACCTCCTTAACCTTCAGTCCTTCTGTTGCTAAATTATGTTATCAGATCATATCTTTGAGGGTTTTGACTGTATGAATTATAGTGCTCTAAACAGACTAACACAATATTAATTTCTAAACATACCCTCTGTGTGGGTGTGCATGCACGGTAAGTGTGTGTGTGTATGCATGCAAGTGCATATCACATGCATGTGACTACCATGGGAGGTCAGAAGAGGGTGTGGGACCCCTTAGATCAGGAGCTACAGGTGGTTGTGAGCCACCCCATGTAGGTTCTGGGAACTGGACTTGAGTCCTCTGAAAGCACTCTTAACCATTGAGCCATCTCTCAGGCCCCCTCCCACACAATTCATTTAGAAATCATATGTGTGTCCTTGGGTAAATATCTAGAACTGAAATGCTATTGTTACCCTCCCATGTCTTCCCCCAAAGTGAGCTATCCTCTCACGTGCTCCCCAAGGATGAGCATTCAGGGTGCTCCACATGTTTGTCCACATCTATCAGTGTCGTCCGCTTTAGTTTTAACTGCTCCAGTGGGTGTGTGATGGGATGTCAATGTCCTATTAGTTTTCATTTTCCTGACAACTCACAATGCTGAGCGCTGTGGCTGGCATCCATCTGTCTTTGTAAAATATCTGTTGAAGTCCTTTGTCCTCCAGAGCTTCCTGTTAGAGGAGCTCTTCAGTCTGGCTCTTGGCAGATACAGATTTGAGAGGCTCTCAGAGAAAGAAGAGAGGCCTTGGAACATCAATGAGAGCCAGATTGTGGCACCTCCCCAAGTCCGTACCCAGGGTTGAAAGAGCTTTGCAATTCAGGAGTAGATGGGCTGAGAGAAGAGGGAAATTGGGGACCGACAGGATTCAGGAACAGATTTCGTTTGTCAAGGGTTTGCTGTACAACTCTGGCACATTTGGCAGTTATTTCTGCCACTTTCTGCTATCTCTGGCCCTCTCCCTTTCTAATGGAAGAAAGGGTCACGCATCCTGTCTCCTTTGACGTCAACATAACTAGGTGATTGGTTTTGACAGATGTGATCCCTGAGCAGATCAACCTGAGGGCCTGTGTCTGAGTTGGGCTCTCTACTTTGAAATAAACACCTTGACCCAAAGCAACTGGAGGAGGAAATTGTCTGTTTCAGCTTTCTCCCACAGTCCGTCCTCCAGGGTAGTCAAGGCAGGAGCCTGGAGGCAGGAGCTGATGTAGAGCCCATGGAGGAATGCTGCTTACTGACTTGCTCCCAGTGGTTTGTTTAGCCTGCCTTGTTACACCATCCAGGCCCACTCCCACTTTCCAGTGCTGTCATGGCCTCTGGAGGACCAGGCCTTCCCACAGCAATCAGCCACTGAGAAAACACACCACAGGCTTTCTTTCAAATCTATGGCAACAATTATCAGTTAGATTCCCCTCTTCCCAGATGTGTCTAGGTTTGTGTTAAAATGATCAGAAAATAAAAAACTAAACGAACAACAATGACAAAACCCAACCAGCACATTATACAATCCCTGACGTCCATGTTTCATCTACACTACGATGGCCACTGTGGTGGCCCTGCCTGGCAACCACAACCAAGGCTTCGCTGACACGGAGTGAAATCAACTGTCCTGGCACCCAGGGGTTGTTTCTGCTGCACGGTTGGCCCTCATCTCTGTGGGGTCCCTTTCTCTTTCCAGGGTTGTCTAAAAGGTGTATTGGGACGTACATGACTCAGCTCTTCCTTCCCACATCTCCAGACATGTCTCCATCACTCTGGGAAGCAGATAACCCGATCATCTTACAGGAAATGAATAAATGCAACAGTAGAAACTTGATCCGGCCACTGAGCGTTTACTCTCTTCTCGGCTTCGCTTTTTTTTTTTTTTTTTTTTTTAAATAAGCAGCAGGAAACTGGTTTGGATTTTGAATGTAAGCTAACCAACAAAGGGAATTAGGGCCCATTTCAGTTCAAGCAATAACAAACACGACTTAATTCTGGTTTGAAGTGAGGAGGAGAAAGTGTAAAGATCACGGGAACATCAGCTCCCCCTGGTATCACAGAAGGCTTCGACTTGGCAATGAAGAGTCTTCCCCGAGAAGTTAGGACATAAGAGGAAAAGCTCAATACCCTGGATGACAGACAATCGCCTTTCAAATATGCACAAGACCGGGTGTTGAGATCAGCCATCAGAACAAAGGAAGGGAGCCAGGCAGACCCATCTCTAGCTTCCCAGCTTCAGCGGAGCCGCACAGCCCTGGCTGATCTATGCTAACCAGTTCCCATCAGCAGCAGATCCGTGGTGTCCTAAATTGATGGCCTGGTCAATGTTTCTGTCTCATTAGCATATCCAAAGGGCGTTGACTAAGGCTTTGCCATTGGCTTTGGGAGTTAACGAGTAAATAAAAGTCCAATTGATTCTGCGCAATTCAACAAATATTTATTGATCATTTTGCGGAGTCCAATAATCACAGTTCATCTATGACTTTGTCCAAGATGAAGTGAGGGCTGGTTAAGTCCCAGAGCTAAGACAGTCAGCAGGGGACTAGCTGGCCACTAGATTTTTGTCATCAAACACTTGGATTCACAAACCGGTTGGCTCCTTGTTAGCCCAAACCATGGCGGCAGTTCCAAATCGCCAGTTGCAGGCTCGTGTTCTCAATCCTGATGACAATATTTATTTTTTTTTCTCTCTGTCTGGCTTCTCTCGAGGGCTTAGCCTTGAGATCTAGACTCATTTTTATGGCTATGTTAATATCCTTCATGCTGGCTCAGCTTGGGTTAAATGGATAATGACCTACCATGGTGATTACCCTTCATTTTGCTATTTTAGTTCAATCAAAGAGTAAGGCTTAGGGCTTGTAGCCCTACCCAGCTCTCCTAGGTTGAGGTCTTAACTACCAGGACTGGGAGTCCCTGACGATCACAGGTGGAACTATTTAGTTACCAGACAGCTTCACATTGGAGAGAATTACACTAAAGCCAGCTTCTCCTGGGCCTGGGCCTCTAGACTGAGCTTTTAGCTAACAGTGGGGAGGAGTGGCCAGGGGTCACACAGCTGAAGGCTTTTCACCTTTCACCTTATAGACACAGGCTGTTTCTTCTTTCATGCATGTGAAAACTGAGGCACAGACACCCAGGGACAATGAACTTGTCGATGGCAGAACCAAAATTTGCCCTCTAAAAGTCTGACCTTAGAATCACAATGAACCTTAAGAAGCTTGGCCCCTAGCAGGGGTCTGGAGGGGCATGTGAGCTGAACAGTGTTCTAGCATAAAGCAAAGCCAGAATGAATGGATCCAGGGAGGACACTGAGCTCTAAATTCTAGGATAAATGTAGAGACCTATAAAAATTAACTTCAGTCATTTAAACAGTATTTTAAAAATAATTTAAAAAACTTTAATTTCTGTATTTTGTGTGCATATACATCTGTGCGCCACATGCATCGCTGGTGTCTGAAGAGGCCAGAAGAGGGTGCCAGATTCCCCCCCCCTCCCCGAAACTAGAGTTACAGAGGGGTCTGAGCTGTTATGTGGCCAGGTGTATGCTGTGAACAGAGCCTGGGTTCTCTGGAAGAGCAACCAGTGTTCTTAACTACTAGATCATCTCTCTAGCCCCCAGTTTAATTTTTTTCTTTTACAAATCTATGAGAGCTCATATAAAACAGCAAGCAACATGTGTATTAGGACCATATTAAGTAAAAACAAGACAGCTATGAAGAAAAGCTACTAGAAAGGTAAAAAAGATGATGGGCGTGACTTTCCTGCCTCCTCCTCCTCCCCCTCCTCCTCCCCCTTCTCCTCCTCCACCTCTTTTCTTCTTCTTCTTCTTCTTCTTCTTCTTCTTCTTCTTCTTCTTCTTCTTCTTCTTCTTCTTCTTCTTCTTCTTCTTCTTCTTCTTCTTCTTCTTCTTCTTCTTCTTCTTCTTCTTCTTCTTCTTCTTTTCTTCTTCATTTCTGAGACAGGTTTTCTCTATGTAACAGCCCTAGCCTGGCTGTCCTGGAACTTTCTCTATAGATCAGGCTGGTGCCAAACTTGCTCTGTAGATCAGGCTGGCCCCAAACTCACAGAGATTCTCCTGCCTCTGCCTGCTGGGATTAAAGACATGTGCCACCATGCCTGGCTCCCCTGACAATTTTCCTTAGTTTCTTTTTATGTCTCTGTGACCAAAATACCCAAGAGAAACAAGTAAGGGAGGGGCTTTATTTGGGCTCACAGTCTCAAAGGGTGACGTCATGGTGACATCACTACACTCATTTGATCCCATATTCTCAGATAAGAGCATTGAGGTGGCTGGAGCACGTGGCAGAGGACATTGTTCTCAGTATGGCTGATCAAGGAAGAGAGTGACGTAAGAGTGGCCAGGGATGATATGACCAAACGACTCACCTTGTCCTCTTTCTCCATCTGCGCCCCACTCTCTGAACTTCCCTAAGTGGCACCAGTATCTGGGGACCAAATGCCTGAATCATGAACCTAGAGGCGAGAGCACACATTCAAACCATAACAAATGGATTCGTGCCTTTTTAGGACGTCTTACGATGCAGCTCTGGTGAACGTCGTCAGTGTGCTCTCTAGGATGCCGAGACACTGGACTTCTCGTCGCAAAATGCTTTGATGATTCCTCAAGATGGTGAACGTACAGTGAGCATTCCGTGGAGCGATCCTGTGCACCCGTGTGCGCATGCGTCACTCACTCTAGACCCATGGTGTTTATCAAGCGGTGGACAGACTGTGGCCGAGCCACAAGGAAGAGTATTATTTGTCCTTCGAAAGGAGTGAAGCATCCACATGGTATGCTAAGGTGGTGGTGATGCTAAGAACGAAAGCCCACCCTAGGAGAATCTACATATGAATCAGACTGTGGGGACCCCCAGGTCCAGCGACTGAGAGGGGAGAGCCGTGCACCATGGCTCATGATTGCAGAGCACGCTGGGTCTCTCCGTGGACCACAGTGAAGCCGGTGCCTGTGCACCGAGGACCAGTCCATAGAGAAAGAGGCCAGGTAAACCCTTCAGTGGCCCACCTCCCGTACTCTACTTCCTCCATCTAAGGAAGCTTCCACTTCCTTCCGAAAGCATATAAGCAGCTGAAAACCAATGTTTCAACAGCTAAGTGTGGAGGTTAGGGGGAGGGGTGGGGAGGGGTGGGGCAGGTTAGGGTGGGGGTGGACAATTCTAGTTAAACCACAGCGCCATGCCTGTGAGTTTCATTTATATCATGTGCTGGAAATAGGACTAGAAATCTACAGAGATGGGCTGCAGATGTCCAGTGAGGAAAGAGTATGAGAAAAGACTTCCCAGATTATGAGCTCCCAGTGAGGTAATAAAGATGCGGTGAAGTCAAATTGCCAAAATCACGGCGGACCTCCCGACACACTAAAAACTACCGAACTTTAAGCAGGCAAATATTAGGGTATGTGAAATATATCTCGATAGAGCTATTATTTCAAAATATAAATAAATGTGCCTCTTCAGGAACTGTTACAGACTATAATAACTTTTAAATACCAGTCATATAATACGAATGAACATGTTTACTATGAAACATTCAGATGATATAGAAAGACATAATTAAGAAAATAAAATCAGCAGAGACTGAGTATTTTTACTAAAATAATACCCATTTTATATTAAATCTTCAGGAAACGTGGACATCTATCTAAGGGGACACAAACTTTGCATCCAAGAGCCTTGGGCTACCCTTCCGTGGTAACAGGCTCTGTTTGCTTCTTACAGAAGATCTCTGAACATTTTCTGCACATATATCATTCATCCATTACACACATATACTTAAGGTGTCCATCTGCCCACCTATATACATTTAAAAGTACATCTCTCTATATTGAAAAATTACATATATGGGGCTTTGGGTGTAGTACCGTGTAGTGTCTATAGTACATACAAAGCACTGGGTCCAATCCCTGGCACATATGTGTGTACCTAAACATACTCTTTTAAAGATAACTGAGATTACAAATACTGATTATGGCTTTTTCTTTTTCTTTCAGTATGTGAGTATGTACACGCTAGCATGCATGTTCATGCACATGCATGCATTCACACATGCATATGGAGACCTGAGGATGACAGCCAGCGACTTCCCCAGCTGCTGACCACTTTATGCATTGAGGTGGATCTCTCACAGAACCCAGAGCCTGCCATTTCAGCTAGTCCACCTAACCGGTTTGTTCAGGCGATTTCCTGCTTCTATCAAATAGATATACAAATCAAATGGATTTACAGGTGGAGTGTCATGTCTACCTGGCTTCTTCATGGATTCTGGGGATCTGGAGTCTGGTCTTCATGGTTGCATACTGAGAACTTTACCCACTGAGCCATCCCCATCCTGACTTTTGCTTTTAATCCTGGAGAGCGTTCTGCATCCATACCCATGGGTCTGGTTTGCCTTTGAACAGCTGTGCACCGCTGCACAGGTGGCGGCCTATTCTGCACTTGCTCTTTGCTTCCCACTTTGTTTTTGCTGACACTCCTGCCTCCCACATCACACACAATCATAGGCGATTGCCAGGAGGAGGCCTCGGGTCAGATGTCAACAGGACACAAGATGCTACTGATTCATGCCCTCCCTGGGCTTTTGGTTTTACTAAAGAGCTAATTCCTACCCCTCGTGCATTCTAAACCAGAATCAGAATGCACGAGGTCCCTTCACCTCATCACCTCTGTCCTTGTCATAACATAAGCATAACACACATACATACATATATGTATACATGCACAAATATTTACACATATACACATAAAGACACATATACACATGTGTACATAACAGACATATATACTCATGCATGAAATACACATATATACATATACAAACATCTATACACATTTGCACATAAACACATGCACACACATATATGTATGCACACATATATACATATGTGTATACATATAGGCATGTATACACATATACATATAAACACACATATATGCACATATACTTACATGCATGCACACACATGATAATAAATACATACATAATCACATATATACAGGCATAACATACACAGTGATATACATGCATGTACACACATATACACACACATACATGCATGCTAAACACAGACACACACACAAACATGCATGCTAAACACAGACACACACACAAACACACACAATCATTCATATACATGTACTCGACCCGCTATGGGAGAAAGTTACTGGGCTTTAAGTTATACAAGGTGAGACCAAATCTTAACCTCACCTTTTATCTACAAACTGGAAATTGGAGTTGTGCTCTCTTTCTGACCTACAGTTCCTGGCTATGTACTGAGGATGACATTGGCCTCTTGGTAGTTTTAAGGGCAGCAGGGTAGTGTCTGGGTTTAGGGGCTTCCAAAACTCCAGTAATGAAGATAAGTAATGTTTTAGCATGCTAGTTCAAAAATGAAGATAGCCAGGCACGATGGTTGCCTCTGGTCTTTACTGGACTGACAAGTGAATTTTTAAAGGGCATTTGTTGAGTCCTTGGTCCACGGAAAACTGCAAATAGCATTTCCGGGTGGCTGTCTTAGCGTCCTTCCCTCCTGCCACGCCCATTGCTCCCATTACTCTTAGAGGAGGCGGGGCTCTACTCTGGCCCATTCATCAGAAGGCTGGGTTTGAGTTTCACAACAGGAAGTTTCTGTTTGTAACATAATAGAGCCCACTATTGATAACTCATTATGTGTTGCTTCTCCTGAGCTTCAGCTCTCAGATGCCTTTTGCCATAATGATTCCACACCACTTCGATAATGGCCTCCTGACGGTGTCAATCAGGCCCCTCCCGTGTCCAATAATATCATTCTGCAATCCGTCTTGGGAGGATGCTTAAAAGCTTTCTCTCATTTTCTCCATTTAACTCGTGTATTATCTGAGATTTTACATTAAATGGCCATTCTTAATATCCCTTGATGTGTCACCTCTTCTAGAGAGGACACTGACACAGTGCTTACCCTCTTCCAGTGTCTATACTAATCGAATCGGCCTCCCCACTTCAGCCGAGAGCACTGCGTTTCGCACAACAGCATTTAATCTGGACAAAGAACTTAGGAAAGAACAAAAACAATTTAAGCTGCAGTTGCTTAAATGGGGAGGTGATTGAGGCAATTTGTTTCATAAAAAGGAATTAGGAGATATCGAAGTCAAGTTGCGGAATGAAGGTCAAAAATACCGGGATTTATCGCGCCCCGGACAACCCACAACAATGGAGCTTTAAAAGCCTTAACCTGACAAATGGCGGATAAACATCTTGGGTTTGGATGCGAAGAAGAAAAGGCAGCTAAGGCTTCCAATCTGCACTGTGATCTAGTGATCTGGTAATTGAAAGGCCTGAAATCCACCCGGAAATCCCGACGCTTCACCTAGTCCTCAGCCGGGCTCAATCTGCCTGCGCTGTGCTGTGGAGGCCCAGAAGCCCGGAAGTCCACTGAATACCTATTTTTACAAAGGGTGTGTGATCATCCGGCGCCCTTCCCTGTGAATTCAGAGGAAAAATAAAATAAAAATGGAGACACTGGAGTCCCAATTCCGTTACTGGGCAACTGAACAGAACTGCCTTCTGCCTCAAGGCCTCTGGGACTAGGTAGGTATGTTTTGATTTGAAGAGTTGGGGACGCCCTCCAATGTGCGGGCTGATTTCTTTCTTGGGGAGATAAAAATATGCATCTCACTAAAAGATTGGGGGCAGAACATGGGATGCTGCTGAGGACCTGACAAGGAGAACATGCTCATTTCAATCTGAGAGTGCTGGGGCTGAGAGGAGGGCAGGCAGGGAGAGCCCGCCATCCAGTTGACAGGGGCATCAGCAGGCACAGGAATGAGTGAAATAGACTGATCTACTCAGAATCCAAACACTAGTAGAGCAGAGAAAGGAGATGGTTCCCGTCTTTGGGGCTAAACGGATCCAGGTTTAAATTATGCCTTGGCCACATAGGCAGTGTGTTACTTTGGGCACCTACCTGAATATGTATATGGCAGGATTGAAAATCTTGTAAATACATGTGACACACCTTACACACATAGTAGGTGTGCATTTGTGTGCCCAGTGTATAAAGTACACAGCCTTCTGCGGCCACTTGTCACCTGATGGGCCGCCATAGCTAAACCTCCCGGTCATTGATCGCATTGCGGATTGATTTCTTTACTCCATCCGAAAACAATGGATAAATACACCCAGAAATTAAAATGGCAGGGAAATTTACATGGTGGAATTTGCTTTGCACTTTGAACATTAATCTTCAGAAACTCCTTCTTGCCACTATGATTACCAGAATGTCACTGGCAAACTCCACGGCTGAGCAAACTGCTTCCCCACCTCCTTTATTCGAAGGTATTTAGTTTATTCTCTATTTGCATTCTGGCTCCCGGAGTCTCTAGGCTGGCATCATGTTGGATGATAAATCCATTTGTTTGGGCAACTTCAGGAGGAATTTACCCAGAAAACTGGCTGGAGTTGCCTTTGAAAAAGCCAAATTAAGTCTCCAGCAGACTGGGGTCCTTTCCAAATGAGTTCCCAGTAGGCAGGAAGCATCCGGTTGGGTACCGTGTGCAGCCTACATTTGAGAGCCCCACACCATGAGGAACAAAGACCACCAAACCATTGGCAGGTGGATCGATTGGCAGATATCAGATTGCATTCCTTTGTCTGCTGCCCGGCTTTATTTTAAGCCCTGTTCAACCTTTGTGGAGGAACAAGCTTAAATGCTGACAAATTTCCCCCTCCATAAGAAATCGCTCCTGTAATTTGTCTTTTTAGCTGAGCTTCTGTGGGTCCGTGTAGCATAAAAAAAAAAAATGTTGTCCTTGTCACCTGCCATTTTTCCAGCCAGCCTGACACCCCCGGGCTTCCCATCAGCTCTCTCCAGCAGGAGCTGTCTGTAAGCTCTTAGCACCACCAAATAATTGAGGGTGACATATCTCTTGTTCATTGTTTTTCCGGCCCTGCAAAAATGCAAATATTTCATTGTAGTCATTAATTTTCCCATCCTGCCCTGCAAGCGTCTCATCGGTGTGATCTCATGAAAAAAAAAAAAAAAAAAAAAAAAAAGAGCAAGGCTGAAGGCGTGATTACAAACTGGTGGCACCGGGCTCCTGCCCACGGAGGGGAGAATCTCATCAGATCAAATCTCAGAGAGGTGATCAATCACCCTGGCTGACAACCATTTTGCTTCGTTTGTT
Organism: Rattus norvegicus; assembly: GCF_021556685.1. Taxonomy (NCBI): domain Eukaryota; kingdom Metazoa; phylum Chordata; class Mammalia; order Rodentia; family Muridae; genus Rattus; species Rattus norvegicus. Next base: position 29,499,730 of record NC_141552.1, read on the forward strand.
ACAGATGTGAACATGCTTAATTATTTGTAGTGTAATTAGTTCATGAAATGTCAGGAAATGTCAAACTGTGTTCACAGCCCAGCCTTTTTTTTTTTTTCCTTCTCCTCCCACCACAAAGAGCGGCGAGAGCAAGTGTCACTGGGAAATGAGAAGGAAGGTGTCTACCGGCAGATGAGGAAAAGGTATGGGGACAGATGAGGGTCAAAAATATTGAGATTAGGCATTTTGGAAAATTCGACTTAAAAAAAAGAAAAAAAGAAAATTCCAGGTG
>NC_141552.1:29745000-29810000 GCF_021556685.1 Rattus norvegicus
AATCTGGGACCTCTGTGTAAAGTGACCCCATGTGTTTCTGGCATTGCAGTGTTGAATGAAACACGTCTGGAGTTAGATGGCATGGGTTCTGGGGATGCCTGTGAAGGGTCCTGATGGGCATCCATGACTGGGGCTGCCGAGTGTCTGGGGCCTCCACTTCTACTCTCTAGAAAGTGACTTTGTAGTTTCTTTGTCCCTGTGGTCCCTTGCTCCTTCCTCCCTGTCCTCCCACCTTCAGAAGATCTGCTCCTGATACAAACTGACCCCACCACCAAGAAGCCTGCCCACCCTTCCCCCTCTACCTAAAGCAGAGGTCACTCTCAAGCTCACTTTCCTGCCTTGCTTTCTTTGTTTTATTGGCATTTGCTGTTGACACGGGGCTTCAAAGTGTAGTCCAGGCTAGCCTCAAACTCAAAATGTAGCTGAGGATGACCTTGAACTACTGATTTTCCTGCCATTACCTCCCAGATGCTGGGGCTATAGGCTCCCTCACTAGCCTCCCTGCACTGACTTTACAAACTAAAATAATGGGGATTAAGTGAGTTGGCAAAGGACTTCCCATGTAATAACCCCTTCAGGGATACTTTCCCAGTGACCCCACCAACTCTCACCAGGCCTATGCTTAAATATCTGTGGGCTCCGGTGGTACCGTCAGCTAGAAAGCAACCCTCCTTCAAGGGAGCTTGCAAGGGTTGTTGAAGATCCAAACTATGGACCCAGAAGGTGAAGGCACTCACTACTGAGCCTGACAACTTGGATGCAGTGCCCAGGGCCCCTCTAAATGATCCTCTGGTCTCCCTTCTCACTAATTCTAATACACAATTCTGTAGAGTTAATTTTTTTTTAATTAATTACGCCAACCACCTGACGTAATAGGTGCTATTGCCCTCCTTTTGGAAATCGATGAATCCAGGCTCAGCCACTTGCACAACACGGCCGATAAATGGAAAAGCTAAATCCTGTCTCGGGGCTCCTTGATTCCAGAATGGGACGCTAACACGGTTCTTTGGGTCTGGATTTGGAGCAGACGGTTCTGCATCTGTGATTCCACATTGCTCCATTCCATCCCACTCCCTGGCATATCTCATGTTCATGGGCCTGACGTTCTTGGTAAGACCCCAACCCCATTGTTCTTACTGAATCCGCTTCTACAGTGAGGGATGGGATGTGAAGCGATTTGAGTCACATGCTCCTCACTTTTGCAGTAATTGTGGGTCAAGATGTAGATCTTTGCCCACTCCTTTAACCCTTTCTCATGCCCAGCCCTTGTGGAAGAGTCTGGAAGCATCAAGGCTTTCCCCTGAGAGCAGGAAAAAGTCCACTGGGCACAGTAGAAGACTCATCATACACCTAGATTTGCCACTTAGCAAGAGTCCCTGGACCATCAACAGTGCGTAGAAGCTCAGGTGAGAATTATGAATGTTCAGGTCACTCCCAGCCCTCCTAAGTCTGAATCTGCCTTTGCATGGAGAGGTCTGGGTGAGTACCACGTGTGTATATTAGCTTGGTTGCCCAGTCTAGAAGCTCCCCCACAAGACATGTGACCAACACCAGCATGGGGCTGAGTTAGAATTATCCCTGAGACTGGGGCCTCTCCAGGAGTGCAGCATGGGGCTGGGGTGGAGGGAAAGCTGGATGTGCGAGATGGGAAAGCCAAAGAAATGAGAGAAGTCAGGGGAAGGGTCCATGACCCAGCAGAACTGGATATACCAGGATTGGGTATACTTTGCCTCCCTGCCCAGCTTTAGACTCGGCTGTGGGTGGCTGTAAGCAACACTGGCTGGCACCTCATGTCCATCGCCTATGCCTATGTGCCCTTCCAGATGTCTCACAGCAACAGGACGAACACCAGGAAACTAAGAGCCTACCAATGTCTTCTCCACCATATCAAAGTGAACATCACATCTTCACTAGAGTCAGGTATGTCTTCTGAAAAGGGAGGAGAAGACAGGAGGGGAAGAGGGAGAGGCTGTTGTTCTGAGATGGTATAAAATGGCAGGAGCCCCAGAAGGCAAAGATCATCCCATTTATTCTTTTTAATTAATCCATTCATATACTCAACAATGTCACCAAAGGAGGGCACAGGAAACAAATCCTGACCTCATGCAACTGTCTACTAGAAACAATTTTAAAAAATTTATATCATAACCCATGCTGGGTTTTCTAGGCTACGAGATACACAAGATTCTCTACCCATGCACACCCTAGGGACCTGGCCGAGATGGGGATTTGTAGGTGGTGGGACGTGGACAGTAAAACATCTGTCCTGCATCTGTACAAAGGTGACCTGCCCCACAGTAGACCTGTGCCTCTCAGTATAGCAGCCACCAAACAACCTGGCTATTGAGCACCTAAGTGTGGCTCATCTGTCACCTTGACTGTATTGAGTAGTACCTAGGAGACAGGTAAAGGTTTCCCAGAGAGGGTTAACTAAGTGAAAAACACCCAAGAGGTCACCAGCACCATCCTATAGGCTGGAGGAGAAGGGGGGTGGCCTGCTACTTACCACCAGTACAGGAGCCGCTCCCTGCTGTGCCATGCCCTTCTGCCACCAAGGGCCAGAACCTTTGAAACCATGAGCCCAAGGAAAATGTCCCTCCTTTAAGTTGTTCTGCTCAGGTGCACCGTCAGAGTGAGGAGAAGCTGACCAGCACAGGGCTGGTCCCAAGGGGAAAGGAGCATTAAATGGTGTGCACTCTAGAATCCAAAGACCTAGTAATTAAAAGGCAGAATATAAAGTATCACAAAAATCTCCCAGGTTTACACATCAATATTTTGAACACATCAGATTAAAGAAGAAACATTGACATTAACTCTTATCTGCTTATATTTTCCAAAGATAGTAAGAGTTTTTTGGTTTTTGGTTTTTAGTACCCATGGTTCACATTGTATTTCTAGCAGGCAGTTGGGCCTCTAGGCCATGGAAAAGCCAGGGGTTCATGCCCCGTACCACTGCTCATCACAAAAGGCCTTTAAGAGTCTTAGTCCAACCATGTTGAGCCTCAGGGTCTTCCTCTGTTATGCCGGGGCCTGGACCTCACTGAGCAGAGCCTTCCTGTCAAAGCCTACGAATCGTTCATTTAGTATTCAAATGGTCCTACAGGGTAGGTATTGCAGTTCTTATCATGACTTTAAATCTGGAGAAACTGAGGCTCAAAGAGGAATAAGTCCACCGATCCACATTAAGTGAAGGCCTAAGTCCACAAATCCAGAAAGTAAAGGAGACAGAATTTAGGCCAGACAGGTCAGACCAGAGCTACCTTTACAAAATCACTACTCTGCAAGGACATGGTAACAGTGCTTGCTCCACAGAGGTCACTGTGCTGAAGGACAACACACACACGCTCACACACTCACACACACATTCACTCACACATATACACACACACATATACACACACTCACACTCACATACACACATACTCTCTCTCTCACATACACACACACACACTCTGTTCTCTCTCATACACACACACTCTCTGTGTCTCTGTCTCTCTCTCTCATACACACACACACATTCAGACATACACACACTCACATACACACATGCTCACATACTCACTCTCTCTCACACACTCTCTCACACACATACACATTCACACATATACACACATTCACACACTCATTCTCTCACACATACACACACACACTCACTCTCTCTCTCCCTCTCTCTTCCTCTCTCTCTCTCTCACACACATACACACACTCATACCTCACTTTCTCTCTCTCTCACACACACATACACACACTCTCTCTTGCACAAACACACACACACATACACACACACTCTCTCACAAACATACATACACACACACTCTCTCACAAACACACACACACACACACACACACACACACACACACACACACTTGAGATAATCAGGTTATTTTGGCCCATAGTTTTAGGGGGTTTAGTCTGTCTCATCAAAGTTCCTTCCCTCATAAACAGGATGTGAGAGAGGAAGGAGATGCAATGTCAATGATCACTCTCAAGGACACCCCCTTATGGCTTGGCAACCTCCTACCCCACGACCCAATTCTCTGAGCAATTGACTTTTAACATGGCCCTTTGGGGAATACTTGAGATCCAAACTGTAGCATGTGGAGAGTGCTTGTTGGGACAATAACATGTCAAGTGCTTAGCATAGCACCAACACAAGAGAACAATGTCAGTGGACAGAATCAGGAACTTTTCACTAGAAAGCACCAGAATAGTGATCAAGTGATAATCTGCCGGGAAGAGTCACACATTACTGCATAGTCACCTCAAGCCCAGGGGCATAAAGTGGTAGTTAGCAGCTCACAGATTCCTCTAGGTGCCAGATTGTCAAGTGAAGTAGCTTCCCTTGATCAGCTCAGCTGTCCAATCCTAAGGAAGTGTTCAGTGAGCTCAGGGTGGGCCATGTGCTTACTGCTAAGACAATCACATCGGCCAGGGTGTGTAGCAAGAAGAGACTCTCCTTTGAGAGTCATAATGGATGCCATCAAGGATGTCTACTGGGCTCAAGTGAGCTAGAGGGATGAGGGACAAGACCTGGGAAGAAAGAGAAGGGAGCATGACCATGGCCTAGAGGTGTGACAGGCACAACATCCTGGGTTCCATCTCCAACACCATCAGAAAGAAAAAGTGCTCAGTTCTTTCACCAAGTGCCAGTCTGGCGTGGCTGGTGACAAAGCACTTGCCGAGGCCCAAGGCAGCCAGCCTCAGAGCTCCCAGATGCTAGGATCCCCTTGGATCATAAGGGGTTGGGAAAGGATTGTGCAACAACTCTTCTAGCTATCCTACCTGAACAGCCGTGGGTGGGAGAACAGTTCTAACGCCCCGAGGAACCTGAGTTAGAGCAGAGGTGGCCCCATTGCCTGTTCTTTTATCTTAAAACAGAGACTTCATGTCTTCCTATGTGACCTTTTCTGCTTGTTTTATTCCTAAAATGGATCCCCCCCCCCAGAAGTCTGCAGGTAAAATATACTCATTCAGGGCCCATGCTTGTCCTGTAGACTTGATGTCTGCTTGGGAACTGTATATGAACTCTCGTTGAGCCAATTCAAGAAGTTAGCTTTAGTGGTGTAGCACATCTTTAACCCCAGTACTCAGGAGGCAGAGACAGATAGATCTCGGAGTTTGAGGCCAGCCTGGTCTTCAGAGTGAGTTCCAAGACATCAGAGCTCCACAGAGAAACCCTGTCTCAAAACAACAATAACAAAAAGAAATTGGGCATGTGGGGTTGGCAGTGCTGGTCCCCAGCAGAGTGGCAAAGACTGAATGGGTCATGTTGACGAAGAAGACTCCTGGGGAGCTCAAGGCCTTTTCTCTCCTCTCTATCGTCATCCCACCATCTCTCTTGCCCTCTCACTTGAACCTGAACTGGGAAATGCTTACTGGAGCTGGGTACTGGGCTGCCCTCGTCTTGATACAGGTTTAATATTTACCAAATGTATTTGTGCTTGGTAATTCAGAAGTGAAGTCAGACTTTTCCTGAAGCTATCTCTACGATATTTAAGAAGACCACTTGCAAATATTTTTGAAGAAAAAAAAATAAGGCCAGGTGTGGGACACATGCCTATAATCCCTGCATTTGGAAATCTAAGGCAGGAGGGTCTTGATTTTAAGACCAGACTGAGCTATGATAGTAAGAATCAGTCTCTCATACACACAAACCTATTAAATAAATATAATCATTGTGGTTTGAATGAGAATGGTCCCCCATAAGCTCATATGTTTGAACGCTTAGTCCCAAGTTAGTGGAACTGTTTGGGAAGGATTAGGAGGTGTGGTCTTGTTAGAGGAGACTTGTAAGTTGGAGTGAGCTTCGAGATTTCAAAAGCTCATGCCAGGCCCAGCCCCTCTCTCCTCTCTCTCTCTCTCTCTCTCTCTCTCTCTCTCTCTCTCTCTCTCTCTCTCCCTGCTGCCTGCAGATCACAATATTCCTCTCTCATCTACCACTTCAGTGCCATGCATGTCTGTTTCTTGCCAGAGTGATTGTGAACCACGCCTTTAAAACTGCGGGCAAGTCCCCCAGTTAGATACTTTGGCTTGTAAGAGTTGTCTTGGTTCCAGTGTCTCTCCACAGCAGTAGAAGAGCACCTAACAGAATCATCATCAACATAATTACATGGACAGATTTAACAGCTATAAAATGTCACAACCATTCAAACACCATTATCCAATAGAGTAATATGGGAGGTTTTTCTGTGTCCAGGTCTGTCATATGACAGGGACTGGTCACCATGCTTCTGTATCTGTGGTCAGCACAGAAGTACAATCGAGTGCCAGTGGCCACTCTATTTTGGGTCCGTCTCCTGCCTCCTCCCTGCCACACCTGAGTAGTCCAAATATACACTCAACCCCTGCTGACTCCTACTCAAATACACAGGCACAGTTGGAACCATTTATGAGGTCAGCTGGGAGGTCCAGGCCCACAGTGTCTCATCATATGTTCCCACTTCTAAGATGTTCTTGTTTCCTTTTGTCCATGTAGCAGTCAGACCAGGAAGTGGCCACATGGGGTCTATCTTCCCACCAGGGCCCCTGACCTTTCGTGTCCTGGATTAGAATAGAAGAGGAGAGTGCTATGGCTCAGCTGGAAATAGGACTTGGGAAAAGGCCACAGGCACTGCCACTTGGGTCACAGCACGTAGAGGGCCACTGCCAGAATTAGAATTTATCCAGAAATGTGGAAGGAAGAGATCACAGGAGCCAGGAGCTGAGCAGAGCATGGAGATGGGGGTGGGGGCTGGGCAGGTGGCAGCAAAGCCAGTTCTGACAGATGGGCAGAGGGCCTGCCTGTCAGTGACTTGCTGAGCAATCACTGTAGGGTGAGGAGTGTTAGGAACCCAGCTAGGCTGGTCTGCAAACAGTAGGCTTCTAAAGAAGCTGTCACGACTGGCCAACCTTCCCAAGAAAGACCCTTGTGTCCTGAGAAACCTCAGAGGGTGGTCAAGCTTGCTGAACTTAGAGGGAAGCTGTGGAAGCCTCTTCTTTCTCCGACTGCCTGACTCTCTCTGTTCCCCATCAAGTACATCAGAGATAGGAACCTGTGGAGAGACCATAGCAGACTATTCTCAGGTCCTCATTCCTGGTCCTCACCAGTGTGACAGTTACTCAAAACTGGCTTCTCTCCTTGCTCCATCAATGGAGACACAAGCCTGTTTTATGACAGGCTGTGGGACACCTCAGAGCTGACATCGGCATCATGTGTCTCTGTCGTGGTGGAGCAGGCGAGGGTCGTTGTTTTGAGTACTTTGTAAGTCGGACTTCAGCAGTATTACAGCCAGCAGGATGCTGTGACCTGTGTGACACCAGGTATTGCCAGGTCAGTTTATGAGGCACAGGAATGACCAGGAGGATCCAGGGAAGGACCAGAACAAAAGAGGTGACACTTGGACTCTCGGGACAGCACACTTTACCTAGTGGCATGAGACTTCATTTTAAAAACAGACAGTGATGTCCGCACTTGTGAGAATTAAGTTGGGCCCCTTCCCACCATTCACACAATCAACTGAAAGCTCGTCCTAAGCTTAAGTAAAAGAGCTAATGCTTCAAAAACCCGGGGAGGAAACTCTTTTAAAATTTGGGTCAAGCAAAGCCTTCTTTAAGGCGTCAAAAGAATGAGAGAAATAGTTCAAAACTTAGAGACTTGTAAACTACGATGAAATTCCTGCAAATGATGTATCTAGGAGCTATGTCTGCAATATATAAAGACAGAATAATTTGATAGTAAAACAATTAATCCTATTTAAAAATCAGGCAAATGTTCTTAGCAGACATTTCTCCAGAAAGGATGTGCAAATGGCCAATTGTCATACAGAAAGGTAGGCAGACTTGTTATCTATCGCAGACATGCCAGTTACAACCACAAAATCCCACCTCACTAGGCTGGTGTCTCAGTTTGACTTTCAAGTTCTGAGTTAAAGGTTATGTCCAGAAGGACTGGAGAGATGGCTCAGTGGTTAAGATCATTAGCTACTCCTCCAGAGGACCTGGGTTCAACTCCCAGCACCCACATCATAGCTTCTAACTGTTTGTAACCCAGTCCCAGAGAATTCGACACCCTCAACAGACATACGGACATGCAGACACAATACCAGTCACTGCACACAAAATAAGTAACAGGTCATTTGAAAAGATAATGACCACAAGCAACTTGAGGAGGCAAGGGTTCGTTTGGTTTAACATCCTGAGTCACAGCCGCTGAAGGACCAAAGGAAGAACATGAAGTCAGTACCTGAAGGCCATGGACGAATGTTGCTTACTGACTGTTCTCCATGGCCTGTTCACCCTGCTCTCTTCTATTACCCAAGACAATGTGTCCAGGGTGAGCCTTGCCCCCAGTGGGCTAGGCCCTTCCACACCAATAAGTAGTCAAGAGCCACGTGCAGGCCAATCTGATAGAGGCGTTTTCTAAGCTGAGGTTCCCCTTTCCAGATAACTTTAGCTTGCAAAAAAATCAGGATAGATGGGCTAAAAAAAAGACAGAAGACGATAAGTGTTGACAAAGCTATGGAGCTCTCAGCCCTCAGGGTGGTGGGAATGTGAGGGGAAGTCTGCCCCTGTAAAGCAGGTGGGTAGTTCATTGATAAATTATTGTCCCATAATCCAGACATTCCCTCCCAATAACCTAAGCTGGTTATTTCAAATGGTCTTCAGATATTCTTTGTCCCTTCATAAATTTTGAGCTCTGTAAAAGCAGCCATAAAGCCTGCAACCCAAAGACCCTGCAAGGGTCTGGCTTTGGGGTGAAGGGCCCTGTGCACCAGTGACAGGTGAACAGGCCTGCTTGGAGTGACCTGAGGTTCTCTACCAGGACTCTCTGGAGCCCTTAGCCTTCTGACATGTCTTATGTACCATAAAAATTTTTTTCTTTTAGTTTTTTTTTTTTAAACAGGGTCTTGCTATGTGGGCCAGGGTGACTCAAATTCACTATCCTCCTGCCTCAGACTCCTGAGTGCTGGAATTACAGGTACATGCTTCCACACGGGGCTCCCACCTATGACTGATACAGTCTCGCCTTGTTGGGGTACCACACGACAGAGCGAAGGATTGGACACATGCATCCTAAAAAGCTCAAAGTAGCCAAGGAAGAAAATGGGTTTCTGTTATTTCACATCAAAAAGCACCAAGAACTCGTGGTTGTGAGAGACCCAAGCTAGTTCAGTGATCCTATTCTTCTAATCTTAACTCGTAATTCCCATATGTATCCCCCAAATATACCTCATGATGAAGGTTACTGGTACTTCTAATACCTCATGTATGCTCTAGGGAGAAGGACAGAAGTCACCTTTCTCTGTGTCACTAGTTTAAGAAGACATCTGAAACCTCCCTAGTAACCTCACTTACAAGAGAGGTGGGAAGAAAGCTTTTCAGCTGGCCACACTGTCCTCGGGGAGCAGAGTCTGTTTGAGGAAGAAGAGTGGGGCTTGGTGTTGGCTGAGGCTCTGGCAGTGTTGACCAGGTCCCCACAGTCACTATCCATTACCCTGTGACCACACGACCACGAAGTCTTTCCTTTATCAGAGTGAGCAAAGCCTCACCTCTCTGCCCAGGGCACTTTGGGACAATCTGAGGCACATCTTCCTAAAACAGAACCAAGGCAGGCTGCTCCTCTCTTGTCACTGTGACCTACACCCCTGGGAGGGTTCTCTGGATAGCATCCTGGTAAGCTTCCAGGAGGGAAACAGAGATCCCTCAGTAGGCACAGGAGGAAAGAAGCCACGTGTCACCATACGTCAAACTAATTGTATATTCCACATTACCTGGAGAAATAAATAGATTTAAGAAACACAAAGTCATACCTGTGCTCACCTTGGTGGGGAAAAAAACGGTCATCCCATGCAGGATCAGGGAATGCTGAGGGATGATATCCAGGGAGGGAGCAAAGCCAGTTTGGATGAGAGTTTGGGGGTCAGGACTGTGGAGGAATGAGGCTTGGCTGGGAGGAAAAAGGCTCACGGTTAATATTTGTGCTGCACAACAAGAGAAACTGGACTCCCATGGTGGCACGGGAGAAACACTGGAGGTTTGGAGTCCTGTGCAGCTGAGCATGACCCAGCATGCCGTGCAGCCTCCACAGAGAGGTGTCCCTCTCCGGGCTCAACTTCTCATCCACACACTGATCACCAGTGTGGGATGTGTGAGGAGAACTAAGGGCTCATGGTTTCAGGAAGTGAGTCTTGGCCATTTGTCTTTCATTTTCCTCATTGAAACAATGTCTTAGCGTTTGGCCCAGGCTGGTCTTGAACTTTCCATTCTCCTGTTTCAGCCTGTGATGACAGGTATTGTCCCACCACACCATGCCTGGAGAGAGTGATCTTCGGTTGATGCCGTATTCTTTGTCGGGAAAGTTACACAGATCCTCCTGCTGGATGGAAAGGTCTAGAAACCAACTAGAAGATACCTTTCTGAGGCCCAAAGCTGGAGTGCCCTGGGGAGACCATGAGAGCAAGCTACACTGAAGAGGGTTTCCCCACCTTCCTATGGCTGAGCCTTGGTTCCTATACAGCAGGCCATTGCTCTTTGCCTGGACATCCTGGGCCTGCAGGATTTTAGCCCAGTGATGTCACCCTATGCATCTGTGAGTCCCAGATGTGCAGTCTGTGCCATTTGCCAAGCACCCACTATGTCCCTATCTTGCTCATTACCCTTAGACTATACATTTCTTGTCCCCATTCTCTCAAAGATGAACTTGTACCTGGGAGGTTAACAGCTTCTCTGCGGTCACAGAGCCTGTAAACAGCATTGTATCCAAGCCCGGTGTCCTGACGTGACTCTGGCAGGGTCAAAAAGTTAGGCTCTTGCTTAAGCCCATTATGAGCTTTGGATGAGAGAAGATGTGACCAGGTCCTTTATGGGCCAGGTCCATTGCCCCACTCTGAGAGCACTATCAACAGAGGATCTGTGGGCTGAGACCTACAGCTCAGAGGGGAAAGGTATCTGTTGCCAGGCCTGACAACCTGAGCTCCACCCTCAGGATCCACACATGGAAGGAAAAAAATCTGACTCCCAAAAAGTGCCTCTGACTTGCATATGTGCTCCGTGGCATGCACACACACACACGCACGCACGCACGCAAATAAATGTAATAAAACATAAATAAAAAGAAGGTTCGTGACCAATGAGGGCTTCCACCATCTGGATCCTTTATTCCATGTCTAGACACCTGCCTGGGTTCTCTACCACAGTCAAAGCAGAGTTTATGGAAGATGTGTGGTACTGGCTTATTAGCCAGTAGTTGGGAGACTGAAGCAGGAGGGCAGAGAGTTTGAGAGCCCATCTCCAAAAGCAAGTACAAAACCCACTTCTTTACTCCTCTCTTCCCCAAAAGGAAAATAGAGCTTGGGCTATACAAGCTGATCTAAACGAGACACCCAAGACAGGCTGTACCCAGTGGAGGTGACTATGCAGTTGTCCCATGTCTCCGTGTGTGCATGCACCCCTCTCACTTAGCAGACACACTGGGGTATTGCTAGCCACCAGCTCCGACCAGGACTAACCAGAGGCTTTTGGAGCAGCTGTGACATCCATATTAGGCCCAAGGCCTGTGGGTGTGAGTGCCTCACTGTGGGGCTCTCACTCAATGTGCTCTAAACTGATCTAGCCTAGCCTTTCCTTTCTGACAGCTTGGAGTAAGAGATGGGAAGTGACCTTCATAAGGGCAGACACTAATTGCTCTTTGGTTTGGATTCTCCTGGCATCACTGAGCACGTGATCTCCTAAGACTCCTTCGCAGAGTGTGGTCTGTAGCCAGGCTTGGTGGCTTAGGTTTAATCCCTTCCTACTCAGGAGACTGAGGCAGGAGGATCACACATTCAAACATGCCTGGGCTACAGAATGAACCTACGGTTAGTCTAAGAAACGTAATGAGTCCTGTCTGAAAAATAAAATACGCTAAAAAAAAATAGGGCTGGGGATGGAACTTGGTGCTAGAGAGCTTGTCGAACCAGGCCCTGAGTTCAATCGCTGGTACTGGAAAGAGGACGTGAAGATCAAAGTGTGGCCTGTGCCTGGATCATCAGCATCACCTGGGAACTTGAGAGAGCCATGGGCCCTATGGGCACTCATGTGTCCTATTAATATACACTCAACTTAATTACATTCAGTGTAATAATACACTCCCATTAATATACAACAGCCTCTGGTTAGTCCGGGTCGAAGCTGGTGGCTAGCAATACCCCAGTTTGTCCACTGAGTGGGAGGGGTCCAAGCTGCTTACACTAATGACCTGGAGACCTCTCTACTCCAACCCCAGCTTCAGATAACTTAGCTCTTGACAAATGAATAAATGAATAGCTCTGTGGGTGGATAAATCCAAGAAATCCTCCATACCAGGTTTTCTTCCCTACAAAACCCGGCAGCTCATCTAAGGCCCTGACACACCCAGCCTTACAGGAACATGGGGATTTTACTCAGCTGAACACCTCCCAACCTTACTTACTATAAATTCGTCTTTTCCTAGAGTGCCCAGGTGTGGAATATATTTCTGGAAACACCGCCCTTCCTTGGAAGAGAGAGAGAGAGAAAACCACAGGAAAAGGCAACAGAGGCTCCCTGGTGACATTACATTTTAATAATGAGTTTGAAGACCTCAAGACATACAAGTCAGGAGCCTACCTAAGGTGACTGGGAAGCTGGCATCAATTACCTTTTGCCGAAGCCACCCCTCCCTGTTTCTAAGATTTCAGCCTCCATTCCCACGGTCTATCTACCTCAGCATGCCCAACCCAATGTCATTACAGAACACAGTTCTTCCAAGCCACCTCCAGTGTCCTCCCAGGCCCCGGGACATTTTCTTCACGTCTCTACTCATCAATACTCTCCCCTTTTCCCCACACTGCCTTGGCCTCTGCTTCAAATCGATTGGCAAGTTCACTAGATCGTATCTGTTCTGTCTTTCGAGTCCCCGCCTCTGCTCCTTCCTACTTGACTAAGCTGGCCGGTTGCCCCCAGCCACCTCCCTGCCTGGTTCTCGCCACCCTTCCTACCCGCCATCTGGTGCATTACTCAATCGAGCACGTGCTCCTGGCACCTGCCTGCTCCGATCCAGGTGCGTGTTCATCAAAGTAGGCCCATTCTGAAGATTGGAAATGGAGGCTCGGAGAGGCGGAGTAGCAAACATTCTAGGTCATGGATTTCTTGATCAGCTGCAGGAGGATGGGGGCCTGGACATCATGGTTCCCGCAGCTGAGCTTTTCACCTTTCTATGGCTCTGCCTCCATGTAGAGTCGGTACCAGATCCACCCCGTGGTAAAGCATGACAATATGCCCCAGTTCCACAGGCCGTGATATGCCTTCTCACCTGCTCACACACACACATCTCCTGAATGAGCCTCAGCTCACCCCTGGTCCTGCTTTGCACAGAGCAGAGATCCTTTGCCCTTTCAACCCCAGAAGCAGCATGCTTTCCAGGTAGGATATTATTAGCATCTTACATGAGCCAGTGGGCCCAGGCTAAACCACAGACTGTGTGGGAAAAGACCTCAAGGCAAAGCCTTGGCGTTGTGGGGTCTATACGAGGGTGCTGGGCAGGCACAGGGGCAAAAGCATCCTGGGAACTATTAGAGGGGCTCATGAGGGATGTGGTGGCATTTGAGATGTGATGAGAAGGTCAGCTTGGGTTTCAGCAGCAGCACTTTGGTGGAAGGCATCCCAGAAGGAAAGAACAGGAGGTACAAAGTCTAGAGGCTGGAAGGGCAGGGGCCAACCCAGGACAGTGAGGAGTCAGGTGTGGCCAGGGTGTGGGTCAAGACCCAGAGGCTACTAGAGAAGCATTAATGGCGAGACAAGCCAACAAGGAGTCCCTGAGCACAGAGAGTTCTCCTGGGGTCGAGTCTGCCCTGTGTTGTGTGTGGGGCAGCCAGATCTTTGGAGCAGTCCTTGACTTTGTCATTATAGAAACGTCAAAGACCCTGCCCAGGACCCTCAGGCTGCATGACCTTTGCCCTACTGCATTGTGGCCTGAAAGTATGGGTGGGGAGATCTAGGCCTGGCATGGCATGCAGGGGCAGGTCCCGAGTTCTAGGGGAGGGGACATAAGGAGATGGCTTGCTCACCTGTCCCAGTGACAAAAACAACCATCTTTCCTCACTTTCCAAGTGAAAGGACACCCTGACTTCTACCATCCTGAAATATGTGGGCAATTCTACTCGGCGAGACTTGGATACATGAGTTTAGGAGGATACGCCTTTGCTCAGCTCTCTCAATCCAGATTTATCTGCAGGCAGGCATTGTTCCCTTAATGAGATCCTTAGCCATCCCGTTTACTCAGCCAACTCCCATCATGCATTAGACAGGGACTCCTGGGACATCGGTCTGGCCTCTTGTAGCATCTGTGTCTTCAGCCTAGAAACAACCATATCCCTGGCTCAGGCCCACGTGGCCAACCTCATCCCTGTTCCCTCCACCTGCCTACCCTGTCTGGCAAGGCCAGTGGTCAGTTGTTACTACAACCTGTGGCCCGTCTGTGACCATGGGCTCAGCCTCGACAGTTCTCACAGCTCCTGACACGTTGGTCACCTGGCAGAGACACCAGCCATATATGGTCTCTTAGTCTTCCCATTTATACCCCGAGCTATCATGCCTTTATCACTGGAAATACTTCTAAACTTACTGTTTCTGACCATTGCAAAAAGTACAAGAACCAGTGATGTCTATATATACACCACAACGCACGAGAACTTCCCCTACACACAGCATAAAATATTTACCTAAAAGGGAACACTATTCCCCTTAAACCAACTCCCCTTCCCCCTCTCCTCTCAGCCTCAGATAAACTCTGGCTTGCTTTATGTCTGTACAGATTTGCCTCTCCTGACTTTTATATAAATAAAATAATAAATTATGTGATTATCTGATCTGACTTCCTTCCCTTAGCATGTTTTAAAGACCTTCTGTTGGTTGCATGTATCAGCATTGTAGACAGCTAAGTAAGGCTTCATTGTATAAATATGTCCGCTACCCAGTGAAGGATGCTTGGACTGCTTCTACGTCTGGCTGTTGTAAATAGAACTGCCAGCATATTTGTGTGTGAGCTTTGTTTGTTCCAATCCTTAGGATTAAACCCGGGGCCTCACACATACCAGGAAAGCAGTCTACCACTTGATTTTTAGATACTGGGTCTCCCTATGTAGCTCAGATGGACAGCTCCAGCCAGTGTTGGCCATCCACCTGCCTCTGCTGAGTAGAGTGTGATCGCAAGTGCACGTCATATACCTGGAAGCGTGCGAGTTTTGCTTCGCAGGTTACTTTCCACTCTTTGTGGCGTGTATCCAGGAGTAGAGCTGATGGGTCAGGCGACATTGAGAAACTACCAAACCCAATTAACGTTTTCCCCAGATGTATACCTCCGTCTCAGACAGTACTGAAGAAGAGAAGCTTTGCCACTCAGAGGTAAATACTATAAATCTAAATGCTACCCACCAGGGTTTTTGTTTAGAATGCCTAAATAGGTACATATTAAGACTCTTCCCAAAAGTTTATGCAGAAAACGGTGTTGCAGGAGCTGAGATGGCTCACTAGACACACAACGTGAGAACTTAAGCTTGGCTCCCCAGCGCCCATGCAGAAAGCTGTCTGACTTGTGAACTCCAGGCTCAGGGAGAGACCTTGTCTGGAACATACGTGTGGGCTATAGAGACAACTTAGTGGGTAAGAGAGATTAGTGATCCCATAGAGAACCATACTTGATTTCTAGGTCCCACGCCAGATACCTCACTAGTACCTGTAACTCCAGTTCCGGGAGTATCTGACGCCATCTTCTGACCCCCAAGTTAAACTTGCACGCAGGTTGTGCATATATCCACGCACAGGCATACGTGCCACACATGCGAAATAAAAATTAGTAAATAAATTTTTTAAAAGGTAGTGACTAAAAACAGTCATTTAACTGCCCCTAGCAATTGGCAAGGAGAGCCCTCGTTGGGGTGCTATTCTTCTATCAGTCAGGGGCGAGCTGGTGGCAGTCCCTTTGCTCACCGTAACTTGATGTCTGGCTTGGTAGCCAAAGCTGGCTTACACCTAGGACTCATCAAAATAAAATCAAGTCCAGGCATCGCAGCATGGGAAGAGGAAGACAGACAGAGGCCTGTGGACCACCATGCTACCCTTCCACACGACCTCCAGTGCATAGCGCAAGCTGGACATAACACCCATTTGCCACCACGCCATGAATGGAGGATGTCACCCAGGGGCCTGTCAGCCATGACCGGTCTGCAGTGGGCCCATCACAATATGTGAGTCTGTGGTGGTCAGATGGGAGAGAAAGAGAAGTGGAACAGCTTGAGCGTTATGAAGAGAGACGCTGAACTGGAGACTCAAGGGTAGAGAGGAAGAGGCCATGGTAAGGTCTCAGCCCAAGCTGTTGCTTGGCCATGTCTGAGCCCATGGTTGTTCAGTGGTAGGGGTTGGCCTAGATGTCTGTGGCTCTTATTACCATAGTAATAAGAACATAGAACTTAGTATCCCTAGTCGGGACAGCCACCAGGGACCATGCGGATGTCCGGGCACTGTTCATAACTGGTCCTGCCACTCGCCGGATGCCCCATCTCTCACCGGAGGCAGCACTTGGGAGAGTGGGACCTGTAACTTGACTGGGCAGCACAGTGCAGCCGATGCTGGAGGAGTGGGTGTGGGTGAGCTGGCTCTGAGGGCAGGAGAACAGGAGCGCAGACCCTGCCACCTGCCTATGGTGGCACTGGTGGCCTACCCAGGGCAGTACCGATCACCCTGGTGGTGCAGGTTGACCAGCTCCACTATCACCAAGGCCCAGATCCAGGGTTTTGAATTGGCTCACCCCAAAATGCAGTGAGTCATTGCAAAGTGAAGATGTGTGAACAGGGGAATATACTGGGGGACACACTGACATTCTAAAGCTTCTGTGATGAGATGTTTTCTATGTTTTGTTTTTGGTGGTGGTGGTGGTGGTGATGGTGTGTGTGTGTGTGTGTATGTGTGTTATTTTGGGGAGGAGATCACAAGGACAAAGGGTAGATATGAGGGACAGGGAGATAACCGGGACTAGGGGCGCGATGTGAAACTTACAAAGAATCAATAAAAAAAAAAAAAGACAGTCATTTCACATTAACTTGTGGCCTTCATGGGCACACACATACTCACACATATATACACACACATATGAACACATTTATACACATACATAAAACACACATACACGTATACACACTATTTTAGTGGGGTTGCAGAAGGATTATTTAGTGGCGTCTTCTCAGTAACAATCTCATTTAAAGTCACATCCTAGCACTTCTTGCTTCCTTCTCTGGTTTATTTCACTTCCTGGTGTGTCCCTTCACCCCCCCCCCTTATTTCCACTGTACTGGCATAGCCCAGTAAACGCAGCTGTATTCATAGCCCGGTGCACAGTAGGAGCACAGGACACACAGTAGGAACTGCTAAATGAATGGATGCTTGTGACCGGATGAAAACCCTACAATCTGAACCTCACTTTGTCTTGTTTGAGTTAGTTTCTATTGTATCTTTGACTAGCAGAGAACTCTCTGTATACCCCCAGGTTAGCCTTAAACTTGTAATTTCCCTCACGGCCTCAGCCTCCCACATGCTGAGAGAACAAGAGGCCGATCAGATCTTGCTTCACAGATGATCTTGTGTGTACTGCTGCTATGTGGCAGCAATGGCTGCCTATTTTAGACTCTACTGTTGGTCATCCACACTGACACACTGCCATAGCCTTGGTTGTCTCTTAAAAGCCCACCCCAAAGTGGAAGCAGTACCCAGAATGCCAAGGGCTAGGGCAAAGATCCCACCCACACTGGAACCTTCTGAGTTTGTTTTGTAAGGAGGCCCCATCTTCCATCTCGGACATCTAGAAAGAGCCTGGTAGAGTGTTCCACCCCCAGCCCCAGCCCAGTGCCCCTTTGGTCCCAGTTTCAGGACGGGTCTCTTCGGAATGTCAGGCAAAGCCAAAGTCCCCAGTAGGAGACCATGCCTCAGCCTCCACCTTGCTGCCCACGACTGAGCGGCAATCCACCCACCTCATCACCAGCCACTGTAAAGCTCGTATTAGTTACAGATGACTCCGATTAGAGGCAGCATCGCCCTGGCTCCTGGTAGAATATTGAGTCAGAAATACAGCTATTTTAGGACTTTAAGCAGATTTATACTTAGGGCTTCAAAGAGAGCCAGCCAGCAAGGAAAATATGGTAACTGTTTCTTTAAATTATAGCTATCGTTACTTCAAAAGGATACTCAATCAGAAGCCACTGAAGGCTAAAACTATTTACATCTCCTGACACTTAAAAGCAAGCAAGCAGTTACAGACTGACAGCTTTGGGCATACTGACCACAGAGAGCACCAGGTCTTGATGGGCTACAAAGAGAAACATGTCCTGGGGATGAGGAAGGGAAGGCACCCCGGGAGACTTGGTCTGGAGCTCTCTTCTATCTTTCCACAACCCCAGGAGGATTTGGGGTGTGGGGCATGGGGATCTTGTCTTGTCCTAAACTCTGGAAAAGTTGGTTCCCAGCAATGCAATAAGCCAGCCTATTTGCCTAGTGACTGGCCTTCAGGGCCCTGCCATGGGGACCTAGGCCCTGCCTAGTCCTGTTGGTATAAGACTGTCCCCTTCTTCTTAGGCTGTGTTGTAGTGACTGGCAGGAGGTGAACCTATACATGGAGTAGAATCAGAGCTATTGACACCCTTACCGACGGAGACACTGCCAAAAGTGGGGCTTTGCAAACGGCCCTCCGCTGGTTAGAGTTCAGGTTTAGCATACTTCTTGGACGAGGCACAGCCTCTCAGAGGGGGGATTCAAGTCCCCATCTCATAGGAGCTTAACTGAGATGATGGACCCCGGGTACTTCATTTGAGTGATGCCAGGCACTGAATCAAATACTCTAGGAAATGCCTCACCGCACCATCTGTCAGGGTCACCAAACAACTCAAGGTGACTCGGAGTAGGCATTTCTATTCAAGGGGCTGCTATGATGATTTGGAGCACCCGGCCTCCTCCAGTGTTTCTTAGGTGTGGGAATTGTCTGCTTTTAGACCTAGGGAGAGTGACAGTGACACAGAGCTGAGGGAGAATCGTTGGGATGCAGAGACATTAAAATTTCCATGGTCCATGGGTGGCGCACCCCTGTGAGGTCAACAGGGCTTGGCTTCTGAGGTAATGCCCTTCCAACATGCTTCCTTAGCCTCCCTCTGTCCTTCCACCATCCCACCAGTCACCTAGACACACATCCCTACCCCCACCCCCCACCCCTGCCATCTCTGTGTTCACAGTTTCAGTCTGGAAGAACCTGGCGGGTGGATAGACTCTGACTCCATACACTCTGGCTGGGAGAATTCAACAGTAAAACCCAGAACTCAACCATATTCCTGCCACAGTGCACACAGATTAGCAAATGCCACCAAGCAGGTGATACAAGCTAGAGAGAAGATATACAAACATCTTCTATGGCAGAGTCTAGCACAGTCCAGGAGCCAAACCCAACCCCCTGTCTGTCTCTGCAAACAACGTTTTACTGGGATGCCAACACACACTGCTATACAAGGCTGTCTGGGAAATGGAGTCGGTGGCTGAGTTTCTGGCAAACAGGAAAAGCTCAGCTCCCACAAGCCCGTCCTATAAGTTCGATGGTTTGAGCATCAATTTAACCTATTGTTTTCTAATACAAATGTTCAGGGCCATGAATGAGATCCAAGGGGCTTTGTGTAAGACTACAGCTGATAAACAGCAGAAGCAAAGTTAGAACCCAGCTCTCTTGGTCTGTACCCCACCTTAAGAGTTAGGGGAAGGAGAAGATTCTATCAGGGCTGCCTGAGGTTGCCAGGGCCTTCAAAGTCATCCCCAGTTTCAGAAGGCCGGTGTTTCAGGGCTGCATATAATTTGATAGTACAGGATGATTGGCTTTGCTTTTCTCCTGTGTTCCTGGGCCCTCCCAACGTGAACTGTTCACCCAAAGCCTTTCTCCCCACAGTCAGCTCCAGGGCCATCTCCATCCACACTTTCCTGCACTCGGTCCTGACCCACTCTTGCTTATGCCAGACATGTCCTGTCCTTCTCTTGCGAGGCAGTAGACACACACAGTTGTGTGAGGTTCAGTGACAGTGAGAAGTGGCATGAGAGGAAGTCAGATGCTGTGTGTTACCTACCAGGCAGGTTACTTCTCTGTGCTTGGGCTCCCCCCTCCCCCTCCCCTCCCCTCCTCCTCCCCTCCCCCTAGGAAATTCTTTCTCCTTTGCTTGCCACATGGGGACACAGGACACAGGATGGCCGGAAAGGTCTGAATAAGACAGTGACTTGCACAGTGGACATTTGTTGAGCTTAATGAATTCTGTTTTCCTTTAGTGACAGTGACTATGCTTCTTTTGGATATATCACTCCCCCCCTCCCGTCCCCACTGTCAGGCAGGATTGTCAGTCAAGATGTTCTATTTTCCCCTGCCCACCTCAACCAATTACACTCATCCTTCAAATTATGATTGTTGCGGGACTCAGAGTAAGAAAGTATGAGCGCACATATACACATACCCATACATAGGCATATTTACACACACACACACACACACACACACACACACACTCAGGCACACACATATGTTTACACACATGTACACATACATATTTACATACTCTCACACATACATACCTATACAGTGCATATATTTACACAATACACACTCATGCACACACATGTTCACACAAATACATACAAATATATTCACACACTCTCACACCTACACATATATATACTCATGACATATTTACAGACACCACTCAGGTACACACACACATACACACACATGTACATGCACATATTTACGCACACATACTCATGCACACACATATATATACACACCTACACTTATACATACATATTCACAAATATATACTCTCTCTCTCTCTCTCTCACACACACACACACACACACACACACACAATCTTTTTCTTTTTTCATTTTTGGGGTTTTTTTTGGGGGGGATGGGCCTCACTATGCAGTTCCAACTAGTAGCCTGGAACTTACTATGCAGATCAAGCTGGCATCTGAACTTATTGAAATCTGGCCTCTGTCTCTCTCTCTCTGCCTCTCTGCCTCTCTCTCTGCCTCTCTCTCTGCCTCTCTCTGCCTCTCTGCCTCTCTCTCTGCCTCTGCCTCTCTCTGCCTCTCTGCCTCTCTCTGCCTCTCTCTCTGCCTCTCTGCCTCTCTCTGCCTCTCTGCCTCTCTCTGCCTCTCTCTGCCTCTCTCTGCCTCTCTCTGCCTCTCTCTGCCTCTCTGCCTCTGCCTGCTGGGTGCTGGGATTAAAATTATACGCCACCATATCCAGTCAATGTAAACATTTTTTTTAAGTTACCTAATGTATGAAAAGCTATTCGAGCCTGAAAACATAAATGTGGCTTTAAATTTAAATTGCCTCCTGATCTTTCCCAGTGAGTAACAGTAGCAGGGTAGACTTTACCAAGAAACCCAAGCTCCAGTGAGCTGGTTTTTAATGCCCTGAAACTTAGGCCCCTCCCAACAGCCTCTCAACTTGCCAGGCAGTACTCTGGGTACTTCTATGAAACTGTTCCCTACCCACGGGGGCTTCAGTGTTCAAGAAATAAATAGTCCCCTTTCAGTGCCATGTCCCCTCACCCCCAAGTGGCTGTGGTTTCCATCTTTTTTCTGGTGGTACCTTCCTCTACACGAGAGTTAAAAACCTCAGACTCTTAAAAACCCTTACATAGAGAGAGCCTCCAGTTTGTGCTGCCTTCTGAGATGGGGACCACACACATGAAGTCATCAGATGTCTCAGTTGGTCACTCTAAACCATAAAAGAGCCAAAGTCAAGGGTTACAGCATGTGTCCAGGCTGCAGAACCTCAAACCAGTAAGAACTGGTCTTGCTGGAGCCCACAGAGGGCTGGTCCTGGCCTGCCCAGAGAACAAAAAGAAAGATTGTTCAAGGACCAAGGGGGGCAGAGGAAGATGAAGAGGGTGTAGGTGGGCAAGATGGCTCCCCTAGATAACAGATGGTATAGGGGTCATCTGTGTACTCACTCCACCTGTTCCCCACCCTCCACCCTCCTGATCTGTAACCTGGGAAGTTGATCTCAAGGTTAGAATCAGTCCCCAGACCCTCTCCATTCCCCCTTCAGATCCCTCAGCACATGGTTATCAGAAAGTCAGGCCATAAAGAGATAAGAGAATCATGGGGAGCAGAGAGGGAGGAGGTGATGAGGAAGAGGAGTAGGGGGAGGGGGAGGAGGAGGAAGAAGAGGAGGAGGAGAAGGAAGGAGGAAGAGGAAGAGAAGAAGGAGAAAGAAGGAGGAGGAAGAGGAGGAAGGAGGAGGAGAAGAAGGAAAGAGGAGGAGGAGGAGAAGGAAGGAGAAGGAAGGAGGAAGAGGAAGAAGAGGAGGAGGAGGAAGAAGAGGAGGGGGAGGAAGAGGAGGAGGAAGAGAGGTAAAGAGGTATTTGTTCTCTGGTCTCCTCCCCATGAAATACTAAGGAGGGACTATGAGCCTTGGCACAAGACTCAATGTTGCAGCTTCAAGGTTAACCTCTGCTCCCCCACTGGTCTCTCCTAACCCCTAGAAGCATCCATTTCCCTTGTGCCTTTGAGTTGAGGTGGCAATGGGGCTCATTGTCACTTCCAATGTTCTCCACATGTATAGACAATGCCTTTTCAAGGCCTCTCAGGTGACCCAGATTGTGCCAGGTCTCCCTCAGCCCCAGGGCCAGAGCACTCCTTCCAAATGCTTTCATGAAAGGGCCATGAAATCTGTTCATGGAGGAAAAAAGAAACCGACTTTCTCCTGCAGATTATGAGAGCCCAGGCATCACGCATGCCACCCTGCCCCACATGGCAAGCAACTGAAATGCATGGAGCTTCGTAGTCAAGATGCTGGGAGAGTCCAGGGCCAATGTACAGCCAGCCCTTACCTAATCTTTTTCCATTCCTGAGAAATTCTCTCTGTGTCCCTGAGGTCATAAAATCCTCCCCTGATTTAGGAGGAAATGGTCCCTGCAGATGTTGCTCTGCAGGCACTTTGCACTAGACAGTCCTCATGATAAGTCACCGAGGACTTAAAAGGTTGCTGACATTTTCCGTTATGTATCTTTTCATTAGAGGTAACTATCACTTTAAGCAAATTGTTTCAGGGTCTGGAATGCAGCAGTAAGTGATGTAATTAGTGTAGGTTGTAATTTAGGAAGGTTCATTATGTCACAGACATTATGACTCCTGGGGATTACTAAAGGACTCATTTGTAGCCCTTGAAATGATTTTCTCATGAACACACATAATGTCACCCATAGAGCTGGAGTGGGGCCTTACAAGGACTTGATACATGTGGAAGTCCTGCTCTGCCGGGGACGAGGTTTCAAGACAGCTATAAACAAGAGTGCATGTGTCACAGGAAAGCCTAGTGGTAACAAATCCACATGGTTCCTCTGACCCTGCTACCCAATACCAAGTAAGTAATCAAAGATGGAGGTGACATTGAGGGATAAGCAAAAGACCTGTCATGAGCCAGGGAGATGGCTCTACACGCACATGCATGCTTGCCGCTAAGCCTGAAGACCAGACTTTGATCCAAGGACCCACGCAGTAGAAGAGAACCAAGTGCTGTAAGTTGTCATTCACATGTGTGAAGTGAGATACACACACACACACACACACACACAATGTTTTTTTAAACCTGTCACATCTTAATATGTTCAATCCCATGGAACCAGAAAGCATGAGAAATGATAACTTTGAGTTTTTATTTTCTTTTGTTCCTTTGTTCACCGGTGAGAGCCATACCCAAGGAATGAAAACACATTCTCACCAGGACCACCAACTTATAAATGTGTCTCTGAGGCTTGGTAGAGTGAGCTAGCTGTTGTCCATCCACATTTTCCCCTTTTCTTCTTAGGCACCCAGCTGGACTACATTTCCCAGCCTCCCTTGCACTAGCAGAGCTAAGCTATTAAGTTCCCGGAAGAGCTGGTGTACACCTTTACTAACCTCTCAAACCTCAGCTCCACACTCCATGCTCTCCCTGCCACCTACTGTCAGGATGGGAAGACCCCACAGGAGTGCAGAGATCAAGGTGGAGCCAAGGGGGGAAAAGCCTGGATATTAAGTCCCTCCTACCAACTGTCAAGAGGCAATAACACACTCTCTCTCCGTGTGTGTGTGTGTGTGTGTGTGTGTGTGTGTGTGTGTGTGTGTGAGAGAGAGAGAGAGAGAGAGACAGAGAGACAGAGAGACAGAGAGACAGAGAGACAGAGAGACAGAGACAGAGACAGAGACAGACAAACTAAGCATGTTCATTGACTAACACAGGTCTAAGAAGTTCTTCATGGAATTCTTGTTTCTCTGCCCTACCCTCCAAGAGTCGAAACTCCACTTCTGTACCTTGTCTTATGAATGTGGTGAGTCCCCTACCGACAGCCATTGTTTCTGTGGCACCCACAGAGGACCCGTCTGAGCTGATCCTTGAAACCACAGAGAGGCAGTGTTCTGGTGTGGGTCAGGTCTGCGCCACATGTGGAGTCCTAGAGCTAAGGTTAGAGCCCTTCCTCAAACCGAATGGGCTAAATGTGAGAACGGAGAGCCCGGGCTCTGCAGTCAAAAGGAAGGGATCTCGGCTGGTAACCGTTAGCTCTATACACACAACACAAGGATACTCAGGTACTCTCCTAACATCACAGAGTCAGGAAGGGCATTAGGACCAACCCTCCTTCGCCCCCATGGCAGTGTCGAACAGCACGCCCACTGCACGGCAGTTTAGGGTGCAAGAAGCCTGAGACCGAAGCAACCGTGAGGAGCTGTAACCACAGAGGGCCCAAGCTCCCTAATGCATGGGCCATAAAGCCATCAGCTGTCCTGTGGCTGCAGAGGGATTTATAAAAGGCCATTCATTTCATTAATAATTGGTCCGCTGCCAACTTAAGTGCTTTGCTGCTGTTAACTGTGAGTATATTTTTAATGTAAGGAACTTGCTCCCACTGGCTGTCTTCCCTTCTGAAAATATGGCCAAGTAAAAGGCTGAGACTTCACAAGCTGACGGAATCACCAAGCATTAGCCAGGTCCTCACCAGTTTACCTGCAGGGCCAAGTTCAGTTCCAACCCCCTTCTCTGGAAGGTAAACCCTCTTTCTTGGGGAGTTGACGCTGGGAGAGAATCCCATGACAGTGGTAGTTCTTCAGGATTTTGTTCTGTTCAGAATCTCCTTGGTCACATTGCCTGGTTCTCAGTATCAAGGCCAGATGGAAATGCAGGCCTTCGGTGTGATGTCTCCATGGAATCGGGGTGGCAGTATGAACGGGACTCTTAAATCCTCAACACATGTTGGCCCGGCCCGCTTCATATCAATGACGCAAGCTACAGTCATCTGAAATTGGAGGAGAACTCACCTGAGACGATGCCCTTCATAATATCCAGATGGAGGACATTTTCTTAATTGGTGATTAGTAGGGAAGGGGAAGCCCGTGGTAGGTAGGGCCAAAGATGGGGTAGTACCCCTGGGATCTATAAGAAGCATGCTGAGCAAGCCATCGGGAGCCAATAAGCAGCACCTCTTCATCAGCTCCTGCCTACAGGTTCCTGCCCTATTTGAGTTCCTGTCCTGACTTCCCTCAATGATGGGCTACAATGTGGAAATGGAAGTCAAAGAAAGCCTTTCCTCTCCAAGTTGCTTTGGTCTTGGTGTTTTCTTTACAGCAATAGTAAGCCTAACCAGGACATGCATCTTGCATGGATCATTCTTGGGAAGTGCTTGCTTCTTTGGTTTAAGGATTTGACAGTCCCGGGAGGTCACTCAGGAAGACTGTTTTGCACTTCTGTGCTGCCTTGCATGGTACCCTTCAGCTAGAAACCAGTGAATCCTGTCTCTGGAGAACAATGACAGCTAGTTACTTCCCCAGCCTCCCTCCGAGTGAGACTTTCAAAAGAGCCTCAAGTCACAAGTCCGAATTCCTCCAAAGAACTACAATTTAAAACTGTGACTTATTGAAACGTGTAATTTGGTCCAAAGCTTGCATCAGCTGCTTGGTCCCATTGATTTGCAACAAAGGGGTGGGGGTGTAAAAAGCCTCATAGGACTTTTCCAGACTCCCTTGACTTTTGCCAGGCTGTGACCTAATACTAGAAACCTTTGCAAGACTGGGCTGCATCAGAGCAAGGCAGACGGGCTGGCTGCACACTTTGCAAACGTCTCTGCATCTTCAGCAATCAGATTCTCAAGTCCTGGATACTTCTATTTCAATAGCAGCTGCCATTGTTGACCTTCAGCTTGTTAATCGACCCTATAAACATTTGGAAGCTCCGGGAAAGCCTGTGGCATAGGGGGAAAAAAATCAAACCAGTGTGGGGAGAATCAGTTCTAATCACTCATTCTTCTAACCATGTGCTAGCTTTATATAGACGTTAAGCACACTAGACATTTTCCCTCAAACACCCAGCTGTTTCTTCTAACTACTTCCAGAGAACTCAGAACCAGATAGACTTCAAGAAAAACGGTTCCAGAATCTCTAGAAAGCAAACACTCCCCACCACCCACCCAACCAGCCACCACTCCGCCTGGTAGACTTCCCTGGCTCCTTTGTAGGGCAGTGTCTGTCTCACCCAAGCATGGGGCCTCTCAGTACAGGTGCAGGGCTCTCCCTGGACCAGCTGCTCACTTTTGCCAGTCTGCAGTCAGCCTTGGGGGCAAGGCAGATCCCACTGTCTAGCTTTTTGTTCTGGGGCATTCCCCTGCACTGAAGTTGAAGAGGGTAGAAGGAACTCATGGTGGGATGTAGCCCCTGGAGCTGTCTGATGGCTCCTTATACATGGGGACAGCTTTCAGACTTGAGAACATCTGGAGAGAAGGGGCTGGAAAGCCATATAGATCTGGGCAGGCTGCAAGGGCTCAGGGAAGGTTCTGCACTCCCCAGCTCCCCCTGACCTCCTGAGGTGCCTATTACAAAGGCAGGACAGCACTAAAATGCCTTAATCTGCCATAAGACCTCGATTTGCTGAATAAATCACTTGCGCCCCCTCCCATTAAGAGAAGGGGACATCAAAGAGCTAACAAATGCTAGCACTTAGAAGTAGTGATTCTGCACAGCTGTGACATCATCTGCCCAGACTGATGCTTCCAAACCCATTCTCAAATGTCTCCCTCCAGAAGGCTGTGACAGGCAGGTGAGTCAGCCCCCCAGTTTCATGATGATAAAATGGACATACTGTGGACAACAAAAAGACCCTAAGGACAATCTCTTACCCAGGATGATTGATGGGAGGATAGGGGTCCTCACCAAACTAATCCAATCAGGCTGCTGAAAGAGGTGAACAAGGAAATTACATGGAAGTCACCATGATGTGCGGTCTGCTGTGGGGATCCTGTGCATATCGATGGTCAAGATGACAATGACTGTGGGGTGGCCTCTGACACCTATGCTTCTAGAAGAACCCAGTGGGAATCCTGCCCAACACAAGTCCACATGAAATGAGATGATATCGCATGTGTTTGTTTTGTAGAGACGCTGGGACTATTTCCCTTTCATTTCATCTCAAGACCATACATTTCAAAGATGTCAGGACACTCCTATCTTTACTATGGGACAGCGTTCCAGTCCTGGGGCTGAGTGTCTGGGTGTCCAGCCAGAACTAATTGAGCCCCCTAAGTCACTGTGTGGAGGAATTCTTCCTATCAGTCAGGAACAGGACTTTGAATAACTGATTAGGATTAAGTGTGTCTTCTGTTAGGACACCGAAGTCTGAGAGCTATGAGTCCAGTGCTGGCGCCACCTGTGCGGACGCCATAACATTGACCTGGGCAGGATCATACAGCAGCAGGGATTCAGGTTTTGGGGCTTGTCCAGTCTTCACCATTAAGAGTCTGTTTATATGTGTATTCGTAACAGACGCCACTAAGTTGGATGGCTGAGTAGATGGGTAGGAATGGGTGGATGGGTAGATGGATGATAGATGGATGGATAGATGAATGGATGGATAGATGGATAGATAGATGGATGGATAGATGGATGGATAGATGGATGGACAGATAGATGGATGGATAGATGGATGGATCAACAGATGGATGGATCAATAGATAGGGGGCTGAGTGAATGGATGGGAATAGACTGATGATGGAAGTGGATGAATGACGGCATGGATGGACCAATAGATTGATAGGTAAGTAGATGGATAATTGGGTAGATGGAAGGATGGATGGATAGATGAGCAGATGGATGAGTGGGACTGATGGGTGTTGATCTGGTTGCCATTGGTCTTCTAATTATCGCAGCTATGGTCCTGGAAAAGGTGTATCCTCCTGAAACATAGGAAGAAGTTATGGTATCAACCCAGCATTCTGAAAGGGACAGACAAGCCTGTTTGAGCAAGGGCAGTCAGATGCACACAGACCTGTAAGAGAAATTACCCACAGGACTCCTGGCTACAGCCCCACTGCCAGTGGCCTCTTAGCATCTCAAGGCGAGACTGTACACAAACAAGTCCAGACAACGCTTGGCTCTTGTGCTGTCTGCAGAACCAGCCACACAACACAGTGTGCTTATCAAGGAAGGAGGGCTGAGCACGAGACAGGGCCAGAACCACCCATCCACCACCACCTGCTTATCTCCCCAAAGTGCCTGTCCACTGTGGACGTGCAGAATGTTCAGACCTCCATCTGCCCAGGGCCCTCTTTCTGCATCACTGCAGGGGCCGAGCCT
Source organism: Rattus norvegicus (assembly GCF_021556685.1). Taxonomy (NCBI): domain Eukaryota; kingdom Metazoa; phylum Chordata; class Mammalia; order Rodentia; family Muridae; genus Rattus; species Rattus norvegicus. Next base: position 29,773,655 of record NC_141552.1, read on the forward strand.
GGCTCTCTGCTCAAGCTCTCCACAGGGATGACTGGGCTGCCTCCTCCAGTGGTTCCGCCTCTGGCAAGCAGGCCCTTTAAGCCTGTCTTTATGTCCTTATCAGTGCGCACGGCAGGCCCAGGTGCCAGGCCCCATCCACTCAATTACTGTCTTCGCAGGACACAATACTCTCTTCTGTGTGCAGACAGAGGCACTTTCATGGCAAGGGTTCAGAGCTAAATCCTCTTTTGATACTGTCAGAAACCCCCTGCCAAGCTGACACTGTATGTTAGGGGGGAAAGCGCTCACCGGCGCAGAAAGCCAAAATTAAATTAAACAGGATATCAATACCTACTAGTTAAGGAAATGATATTTCCTTTTGTCATTCCTCTCTCCCAGCACCTCAGCCAAATAGTCACCCTTCCTTGGCGGAGCCAGTCACCCAGGGTTTTCCAAACAGAATATCTAGGGAGAGAGGCTTCCAGAGAGAGCTCTTCGACACCAGCCAGCCTGGGGCCCAGGTTTTTCCCATCTGAAAGGTTGTTTAATTATCTGAAGGAGAAGGGAATTGAAGCTCATTTAAGTGGCTGGGGATGGATGGTGTTTTTTATTCACTGTTTTCTAAATTTAAAAATAAATTAGAGGTGGAACTGGAGGTGCTGGGCAGAGGAAGAGGACTCGTCTGGCATCTGTGAGACTTTGGGTTCAATCACTAGCAAAACACACACACACACACACACACACACACACACACACACACACACCCCAAAAATAGTGTTGTATTCTGTAGTCCCAGCAGGTCTAGGCAAGAGGATTGCAAGTTCAAGGTCAACCTGGATAATGTATTCAAAGTTTGCCTCTCAAAATTAAAAAAAAAAAATGCTTTGAAATAAAGTTAAGAGGAGGCCGATGAGATGGCTCAGTGGTTAAGAGCACTGACAGCTCTTCCAGAGGTCCTGAGTTCAATTCCCAGCAACCACGCCGTGACTCACAACCATCTGTAATGGGATCTGAGTCCCTCTTCTGGCGTGTCTGAAGACAGAGAATTCATAAATAAATTCACTCAGCACGTTACATTTTTACAGTGGCCACAAGGTGTGAACAACTCAAATGTCCGCGGGGGATAAATAGCCAAGCAGCATGTGGTATGCCCTTACTGCGGAAGAGCATTCTGCCCTAAAAAAGGAAGGCAAGCCATCTCATGCCGTGCCACGGGTGAGCCTTGCAGATAAGATGTTCATGAGACAAACACAGAAAGACAAACCCTGCCCAGATCTCTGTGTATGAGTTCCCCTAGGGCAGTGAGGTTCTTAGAAACAGCAGCTCCATGCTTGTCAAGGGCTGGGGAAGGGGGGATGGGGAACTTGTGTCCAGTTTCTAGTTTCTGTTCCAAGTAAGACATTCAAGAGATGGGTATGGTGACAGACGGCAGTCCAGATGCACTCACTGTGGCTCACGGTGTGTGTAACAAGGGTTGATGGGACCAATTTTTTTATAAGTAAATTATCTTAGTAAAGATAAGAAATTGATTAAGAAAGAGGGGCTAGGGCTCAGAAAGGAGAGACGTTTGTAGATGACAGCAGCCTATGTGGTAAGCCTGAATCCACACACATGGGGGCCCATGGGCTTGCTTGAGACGAGCTATCTTATCTGAAAGGTACCAAGCCTGTTCTGAGGCACCTCTCACAGGCACAGGACCCTTTACTGAATTCCATCACTGTTAAGAACCAATCCCAATCAGGGTGCTGTTCAGCTGCAAAGGAAAAAATCAACTCCTACTGAGTGCTACAGCACCCGTAAGTCTCAAAATGCTAGGCTCCCCCAAAGAAACCAGACAGGAAAGATGCTGTGCTCAAATACCCGGAAGAGGCGTGGCCGTGGGCCAGCGCAATGGTCGCCAATGGAGTCAACAAATAACTAAGGGATAGCATCCCGGACATGATGAGAACTTAGGATGGGGCTGGAGGGAGGGGGCAGTGGCCAAGAGCAATGGCTGCTCTCCAAGGGAGCCATCTTCCGTTCACAGCACCCACATGGCAGCTCACAAGCAACCAGGACTCCAGTTCTAGGGCATCCGATGACCTCTTCTGACCTCTGGTGGACAGCAGACATACAGTTGGTGCACGGACAGATAAACAGGCAAAGCGCTCATGTAACATAAAATAAATTACTTTTAAAGCTGTTAAAGACGGACTTGGAGTGACAGTTGCACAATTCAGTAAGCATACTTTTTCAAAGCACAGGATTGTACCCTTGAAGAGTGAACTCTCACGTGCACAGGGTGTACGTGGGTATGTATGTGTATTTTGAATACAAGGCTCTATGTGCTCCCCACAAACCCATCTAAAAGTTTGTTCTCCCACCACCTTCTGTGTTCTCCCTCACAGTGACTCACCCACTATGGCTTCCTCCAGTCCCTAAATTTGCAAACTACACTCATACCTCAGGACCTTAGCACCTGCTACTTGGTTCCCACAGATACCCACGTGACCCCTGCATTTCACCATACCTAAAAGAGAGGACATAAGACTAGCAGAGAGGCCTCCCTTTGAGGGAGGTTTCCAGGGGTCCTCCTTGGTTTTGGTCAGTCTACAGTCCTGAGTATTTCAAGGTCACTCTCTTATCCTCACTAATAACCACTCTCTAAATTTGCCCTTGAGTTGAAGGCTACAGACATTTCCCAGGTCCCTCCCTGCTCTTAAAGTCTACCACCCTGCCACTGCAGAGTGATCTCCTGGCTCACAAAATATCCAGTGAAGCAGTTACCATGCCAAGAACACATAGACCCACTCGAAGTGCTGCCCAGGAAGTTGTCCTAATTGTTTCTGTTAACCTTCCTTAAGCACCCATGGGCTCAGACTCCCCCCACCTTGCTTGAGTCTGCCCTAATACACACCATGAAGTCGACACCTCACAGATGAGAAATCTGAGTTCCAGAGAGGAGAAAGTCACAGAGCTGGGACTAGAAGCCAGCTCTCTCTATCTGACTTTATTCTTGACCTTGTTTTCAACAAAAGAACTTGATTCTCCCAAAGCTCCGTGGCTTCTCAGTAGCAGCCAGCATTTATGGAGATGAGCTTCCTGCTTCCCAGACCAATTCTGTTCAGGAAGCATGTCTGATGGAGGAGGAAACTGAAGCTTAAAGGCCAGTTATTTACCCTGCAGAACCGCACGCCTGAAATATCCTGGAAGCTGCATTCTTCCTGTAGCTGTCTGACTTGACTTTGGAGTCCACATTTGCTGTCTATAAGGTGCTCTGGCTTCTGGAACCAATCTGCCTTCCTCTCACCAATCCTTCTGGAATGTCCCCCAAGTGAGTGTGAGTGCTTCCTGGATGAGGGTGAGCGCTCCCCAGAATCGGAAGATATCCTTCCCTTTGTTCCTTAAGAAATGGGGTTCAGGGAAGCCAAGTGACCTGAAGCGGGTCTAGCTGTGTTCTGAGAAACACTACCACCTCACTCACAGCGGGGCTTTTCCGTATTTAGAGGGATGGGGTGAAGGAAGAGACGGTTCTCTTTTTGGCTTCCCTGAGGGACTTCTCTGTGGAGTTCAGGCGCCTCTCACAGGGGCTGCTGGCATTGGAACCTTCAGAACAGAGACCACCATTGAGTCTGATCCCCATAAATCAGTTCAGTTCACTAGAACAAGCACCTTCAGAAGGGCGGGCTATGGCCTCCAGTCGCACCACTCCCCGACACATCAGATGGCTCATATTTTTTTCAAGCAAAAATAAATCATCAAAATTCATGAAACATAAAATTAAGTCCCAGCAAGAAGGACAGATGGCAACGGGGTGACAGTAATAACTGGGTGTAGAGGAAACGAGGGATACCCTTCTCCCCTGCAGCTGTCCCCTCGCTTCCCTGCAGCTTCCCACCCTGGGCTGTTCTTTTTGCCTCCCTGTCAGGCTCCACATGCGGGTGCTGCCGTTATCCTGCTTGTCAGGGATCTGGGCATCCTTATAGTTCGTCCTCCTGTTGCTATAAGCAGATAGCATGGCAAAAGCAACTTAAGGGAGAAGGGGTTTACACTGATGCATGGTTAAAGAATACCGTCTGCCATGGCATGGCAGTCAAGGGGACAGTGCTTGAAACGGCTGGTGATGTCACATCTATACTCAAAAGCAGAGCAATGAAGGCAAACCAGTGTCCAACGTACCTTCTCTGTCTTATACTGTCCAGTTTCCCCTGACCATGGGATGGTCCCATCCACAACTAGAATGAATTTCTCCACATCAATTAATATAATCAAGATACCCACCCCAGACATGCCCAGAAGCCCATCTCCAGGCTCTGTCGAATTGACAATGAGCGCTCACCATCACGGACACTCATTTTGATTTTTGTAGACATTGTTTAGCCTGATGACTGAAGCTCTGAGGAACTTGGCTTTGGCCTTGGATGAGTGGATGCCTGGAATAAATGCATTTCTTGCAAAAGGCTCACGTGGTAGCCAGGCGCAGATAGCTACTGTGGTAGAGCCCAAGTCAAGGACTCCGGCACTTGAATGGGCATAGGCATGTTGTCTCTGCCCTCTCTCCTCCCCAGTCCCTGTGAATCAGGAAATTCACCCTCCAAGGGACTAACTCTTCATCCAGCCAGAGAGGGACAAGTGAGAACGCACAGCAGACCACCAGCATGCCCAAGGCAACTCCACACACCAACATGTTTTACACTCTCGTCTCTTCCCATGATCCTATGAGCATGAGATGTGTGAACCACCACTTCACTGACCGACTGTCAATCATCCCAATGGCTCAGCCCTTGTAACATTCTCACCTACATCCACTGAGCAAAGAGGCACAGAAGGGTAAACTTTTTTAACCAATGCCCGCAGGTGATAGAGCCACAGTTTTCACTCATTAGCCCATCACCAACTCTCCACAGACCCACTGTTGCTCCTCCTTAACCAATCACCACCCCTCCACAGACCTCCTTAACCAATCACCACCCCTCCACAGACCCGCTGTTCGTCCTCCTTAACCAATCACCATCCCTCCACAGACCCGCTGTCCGTCCTCCTTAACCAATCACCATCCCTCCACAGACCCTGTCGGTCCTCCTTAACCAATCACCATCCCTCCACAGACCTGCTGTCCGTCCTCCTTAACCAATCACCACCCCTCCACAGACCCTGTCGGTCCTCCTTAACCAATCACCATCCCTCCACAGACCTGCTGTCCGTCCTCCTTAACCAATCACCACCCCTCCACAGACCGGCTGTCGCTCCTCCCTTACCAAGCCCTGGTAAGCTTTTGTTTTATAAGCAGATGCAGGAAAAGCTGCAAAGACTCACCCTGGGAGAACCAGTGGCCCTGGAAAGGAGCTTGCGGACCATGTCCTAGGCAGCTCTAGGGACTTGTGGGCCTCTGCTGGCCACCAAGCTGAAGGAAAGAATGAAGCTGGAGTGGGATGGTAGAGAAGGGTCGTCAGCTGCAGTGGCTTCTTCAGGACAGGTGGGTCTTCCAGAGCAGCGATGACAGGAATCTGGATGAGAGCCTGTCTCTTTGGTTCTTAGCTTTCCTGACATTTGCAGGAAATGACCTGACATAAGCAATACTCTTTTTTTTTTTTAATTTCCTGGCACAACTCTCACTAGCTGATGCTTTAAACCATTTAATATCTTTAAAATTACAGAATAAGCCAAGGAAGGTGTCACATGCCTTTAGTCCCAGCACTCATGAGACAGAGGCAGATAGATCTCTAAGTTCAAGGCAGCCTGATCTACAAATCGAATTCCAGGCCAGACAGAGCTATATTGTGAGACCTTTCCTTTAAAAAAAAATTGTAAATTGTTCTATTAATTTCTAATTAGTTCTTGTTTGAGTTGTATTCTCCTAAGTCTTCATTCATTTCTTCTAAATATATATATTTAGAAGAAATATGTGAGCTCTGGTTGGTTGATATTGTTGTTCTTATGGGGTTGCAAACCCCTTCAGCTCCTTCGATCCTTTCTCCAACTCCTCCAATGGGGACCCCGTTCTCAGTTCAATGGTTGGCTGCAAGTGTCTGCCTCTGTACTTGTCATGCTCTATCAGAACCTCTCAGAAGACATCCATATCAGGCTCCTGTCAGCAAGCACTTCTTGGCATCTGAAATAGTGTCTGGGTTTGGTATCTGTATATGGGATAGATCCCTAGGTGGGGGAAACACTGGATGGCCTTTCCTTTAGTCTTTGTTCCACACATTGTCTCCATATTTCCTCCTATGAGTATTTTGTTGCCCTTTCTTAGAAGGACTGAAGCACTTCTTCTTGAGCTTCATGTGGTCTGTGAATTGTATCTTAGGTATTCTGAGTTTTGGGGCTTATATCTACTTATCAGTGGGTGCATACTATGTGAGGGTGTGTGTGTGTGTGTGTGTGTGTGTGTGTGTGTGTGTGTGTGTGTGTGTGAATCTGAGAGAGAGAGAGAGAGGATAATAATTTCTAGATCCATCAATTTGTCTAAGAATTTCATGCAGTCATTGTTTTTAATAGTTGAGTAGTACTGCATTGTGTAGATGTACCACATTTTCTGTATCCATTCCTCTGTTGAAGGGCATCTGGGTTCTTTCCAGCTTCTGGCTATTATAAATAAGGCTGCTATGAACATAGTGGAGCATGTGTCTTTGTTGTATGTTGGAGCATCTTTTGGGTATATGCCCAGAAGTGGTATAGCTGGGTCCTCAGTTAGTTCTATGTCCAATTTTCTGAGGAACCGCCAGACTGATTTCCAGAGTGGTTGTACCAGCTTACAATCCCACCAACAATGGAGGAGTGTTCCTCTTTCTCCACATCTTCTCCGGCATCTGCTGTCACCTGAGTTTTTGATCTTAGCCCTTCTGACTGGTGTGAGGTGGGATCTCAGGGTTGTTTTGATTTGCATTTCCCCGATGATTAAAGATATATGCTATATTCTTAATTTAAAACTTCCGGCACTAGGTAAGCTTTTGCTAGCCCCTCAGAAACATTCCAGAAGTTAGGCTAATTGGACACTCTGTGTGTCTGTGAGGGTGTGACCAGAAGGAGTTAGCATTGTCCTTCAGGGTCACATGAAGCAGATGACATTCTCAGTGTGGATGGGCAAGTAAACAAAAGGTGAGGCAGTGGAGTTCACCTGAGCATCTGAGGAAACCGTGAAGAATGCGTGGGCATATATGCAGAGCTCAGTGACCAGAGTATGCACTGAGAAATGCATTATGGGGTAATTTCATCAGTAGGCAAACATCCCAGCACAACCTGCACAAATGTAGAGGGTCACACCCAGACAGACACCCAGAAGGCCTGTGGCCCCGAGACTCAGTATTGTACAGTGTGTTACTATCCTGAGCCAGCCCCACGAGCAATGGAAACACTTGTGTATTAGAACAGATTGGAGCATAAAAAAGGTACAGCCCACAGAAATCATCTTTTTTTTTTTTTTCCTTTTTGAGAGAGGAGTGTTGTGTTCAGAGGGAGAATTTGGCCTCCACCTCTCCATCCTCTTGCTGGGATGACCGGCGTGTGTCATCACACCTGGTCCCATTATAATATGATGGAGTCCCTAGGATATGCGTGGTCCACCGTCAAGCATCACAGAGCAATGACTGGGCACTCTATTGGTTTCTTACTCTAAGGACCACGATGCAAGACTTTATCTGCCTCGTGCCAGTAAACCACACATGTGCAGGCCAGGCAGAAGCTTCATCCCTGCCACCCAGGGCCTGAACCTGACAACTTTTCGATCCATATGCCCTTCCCCAGCAGCCCTTGCACAACCACTGCTGACTCAGTTCCCCAAGCCTCCAGCATAGCCATGAAGCCAAAGCCGCTCAGCGCCCGCCTACAGCTGCGGTCTTTCTTCTTCCTTCCTTGTTCACACTGGCAGACAGATGCCATGTCAGGACACAGGGAGTTAATATCTGAGGCCGCATCCCTGGTAGCCGGCAGCTCCCTGCGCTTCTGTCTTTTGTGAAAGTTTAATAAAAATAAATTTTGAATATCAATAAAGTACGTTCTATTTTTCTTGGCATGTCCCAGCAGTGCTCCCTCCTTCTATGGCAGAAGTCATGCTACAGACAGATCGCTTTCCACAGATCATTGATGTGGTGCCACAAGGGCTGGGGATGATTTGCTAAAATGCTCCAAAGGTATTCAAATTTCTTTAAAGAAGAAATTCAATTTATGTGCATTTATATTACAATGTCTGTCAGGAAGAAAGGTTATAATCACCAGCATATTTTAGATTTACATTTCCCTCTGTACATCAGGTAATGGTATTAGAGGAAGAGTCTGAAGCACGGAGTTGAATTGGATGCATGGGCCTATTTTGATTGCAAAAAGCATGTGTTTGAAGTTCTTGAGGAGAGCATATGTTAGCATATGTTAGGGAAATGGTAAGAACAGGCGGCCGGATGGTCGGAGCTCCAAGCATTTGTCTTTGCTTCTGGCCTCTCCAGGAGGTGCTCAGACAGGCTGTCTTCTGCACCATGGCCCTTAGAAGCTATCCGGGATGTCAGTCTCTGACAGAGACTCAGGAACAGAATCAGGTTAGCTGGGAGCGTCTAAGCGTACTGTTCTCCAGCCTTGGGATGGCTGGTGCGGTCCAGGTAAGGTGGTCCCGGTGAAGGCAGGAAGGGTTTAATCACTAGCCCATCTAGAAAGCAAGCTGAATCCTGAGTATTTTAAATGACTCCTAGCAAGGTATCAATCATGGGGCTCCTAGGTCTCCAGGATACTCTGAAGGGTAGATAGGCCAATCCTAACAAAGTAACTGATTGTAGCTCTTGCAAGCAAACATCGGAATGCTCAAAGCCTGTGATGACTGGTAAAGGTGAGGCCAGGTCCTTTCCAGCCATGTTGCTGAGCTCAGGCATCCAAGGGAAACATCATTTTAGCTCCTTCAGTGAGACTTCCTAATCAAAAATCTGCAAGAAGCTGGGACAGATGTCCCTGAGTGACACTTACTAGGTCCTAGCCAGAAACATCTCCGCCAGCAGAGGGTACTTTGGATGCCCAGCCCGACTGCTTTCAAGTTATACATTTAAAAAAATTGTTAACCAAGTGGTACAATCATAAACACGGTCCTGAGTTCCATTCCTAGCAGCGCGCACGCGTGCGCACACACACACACACACACACACACACACACACACACACACACACACACATAACACATTCACAGACAGACACACACAGATATACAGACACACACACATTCACAGACACACACAGAGACATACAGGCACACACATGCATACACACACACACACACACACACATTGACAGACAGACACACACAGAGACATACTCATAGACAGGTGCACACAGAGACACACACGTACAAGAATGCAGGCAATATTTCCCCAACTTCTCTATGATTAACAGTGTTTCATTAAACAGGTTTTAACTGACTCATCACTCCCTCTCTTTTTGAGTTTCCTTCTAATCCCGTAACAATACATAGAGTACTTGAGCATGCTGGTCCAGCTTGGAACAAAAAAACTTTAAAAAGCATAGGAAATCAGCCTAAAGTCATTTCCACAGAGGTAAGCACTCCTCACATCTGGTATGAGGCTATCTGCGTGTTCTCTGTATGATCGACCAGATGTATAACTTTTTGTGTAAGTACAGTCCTTCCACAGGAAAGTATCCTGAGTTGTCTGGTAGGGTGGATGAGTCATTCGGACCATGTGCTTACAGCACTGAATGGTCTTTTCTAACATTTTCCACAACTATATAGCATTCCTTTCTGTAGCTGTATCTTAATCAGCCTATCCCCTCTTTGGGGGCATTTATGTTATCCACAGATTTGCATCTGTGTAGCTCATATCCACAATTCTTCCTCAGGACAACTTCTTAAGGCAAAATGCAGAGTCCCGAGACACATGGATTTTTTTACTTTTGGCTATGACTGCCAAATTGTCTTCAGGAAGAAAGTACACTTATTTTCCCCATCGTAAGTATATGAGGTCCTATGTTTTCTTGATCAGAATCAATAATTTAGTTAAAATTTGTAATATGGTTGCTGTCTTAATTTGGGTTTCTATTGCTGTGGAACAAGCAAAAGCAATCTAGGGAAGGAAAGGTTTATTTGTTTCCGCTTCCGACTCTCAAGTCACACAAATTCAGGGAAATCAGGGCAGGAACTTAGAGACGGGGACTGATGCAGAAATCATAGAGGAGGGCTGCTCACTGCATAGTTTCCAGTGGCTTATTCGGCCTGCTTTCTTATATCAGGACCACTTGCACAGGGATGGCGCCGCCCACAGTAGGCTGAATCTTTCTATATCAACTGTCAATCAAGAAAATGCACCAGAGGCTTGCCGGCAGGCCTATCTGGTGGGAATATCTTCTCAATTGAGCTTCCTTCTTCTCAGAGGACGCTAGCTTACATCAAGTCGGCATAAAACTAGCCAGTTTTATGATAGTTTCTGAGCGTGGATAAATATAGATGTGGGGTTTCCTAGGAAGGCCAGGCTCCCTTGGGGCAAAGAGGAGAAACCACTTCTAGTTAGTAGAGTTGGGAGAAAGGACTGGAGAAGAGCCTGACTCTGGGTGTCACACCCAGAAGCCTTTAGAATGTCACTCGGTGTCGGGTTGTGGGTCCCACATCTGCTCTGCCACAGGGCACAGCCACCATGGGGAGTTTGACTGCTCTTATCCCACACTCCTACCAGGGCGGGTGCTGGGCCATGGGGAAGTGTTGAGGCACAGCTCCTGGTGTGGGAAAGCACAGTCTGAGGTGTGGAAAAGCTGTAGCTGCTCCAGGAGTCCCTGGGCTGCTGAGGCCGTGGGCAATGTCTGGGAGGGGGGTTGGGGTAAGGGGAGAGCTCTGGCTGGTCCCAGCGGTGAAAGCCCTTGGATTGACAGCAGGCTTGGTGGCAGGTTTGGTGGCAGTTGTGGCTGGGAGTACAGAGAGGCCTTCTACAGGAGACTGGACAGCAGCTCTGTAGGCAAAGTCCTTCTCCACAGCTCTTCATGGCGGACCTTGGTGAAAAGAGACAATCTGTGATTCCAGACCGTTTATTGCCATGGTGGAAAATGGGTATGTAAAATCATACCCTACTTCTCAGGGTAGGCCTGAGGAATGTCTGGGAAGCAAGATTATTGACTACGCCCTCCAGGCCTCTAGGTACTTCATTAGCAATGGAGAACTCTGGTTTGAGCCTACATGACCACAGGTCACGCCTCTGTTCCTATTGTCTTGGTCTGAGAGGTGAGGGAATGCCTCATCTACACGTGGAAGGGTTTCCTTCGGGGTCTCCGGGACTTCAAGACTTTAGCTCGACTTTTCCAGGTTTCCTTTCACAATCCTCTGCCCTGCGGTTGGGTGGGCCTCGGGTTTATGATCTGGTCCTCAAAGAATCAGTCCAGTTTGACAGAGAAGAGATTTCCTAGCTGAGCCATATCCGTGAAAGGAATGGTTATGCTTTGTGTTTAAAAGATAAAAATCAGGCTTAAGGTAGAGACAACTTGTGGAAGAACCTCAACCTGGTCACTGGAATCTTTGCTCAAAAAGCTGAGTGTCATGGACACATGCTGGGGAGCTGAGATCAGGAGATCTCTTAAGATCCCTCAACTTCACCTTTAGGTTTTTATTGCAGTGAAATAGAAAAGAACACGGCATAAAGGATACCAGTAACGTTTCATGGGATAAAACTGGCTGTTCGAACCGTCCGTCGTGCATAATTGAGTGTGTGAAATGCATGACCCCCATCCAGAACTTCTCATGCTTCCCAAATGGAACGTCTGTTCCCATAGAACACAGACCCCTCACCTTCAGCCCTGGCAATCACTCTTCTCATCCCTCTCTGTGGGCTTCTTCCAGAAGCAGCTCAGGAAGCTACGTAGGCTCATCCCTGTCTTTGCCCCATGGGCTCATTCCACTTAACAAGTCTTCTCCAGAGCCGTCCCATCACAGAGCCATAGTTTTTAAGAGGAGTGCTACCCCATTGCATGGAAACACGACAATCTGTGTCATTGTTGTTTCTTGGACAGACAGACACTTGAGTTGCTTAATCCAGCCTCAATCCCACCACATTCTATGGCTTAGAGTAGCACCGAGGCCAGCTCAAACCCAACAGGCTGGCATGTAGATGCTACCGACTGATGGGTGGGACAGTGATGGCACACTTTAAGAGGCAAGGACGCAGGGAGTCCTGATTGGAAGCCGTTAACATTTCTGAAGTCGAAAGTAACATTGATACCCAGAAAGAATCCAGGAGGCAGTGGTGTGAAACTGGCCCTAAGTGTAGAGTCCAGACGTTCAGAGGTCACCTGCAGAGGAGGGGAACTCTAAAGGCATTCATGGTCCACAGACTTGGAGTGAGAGACCGTGGCTTCCCTCCCAGGTACTTCGTGCCGAGGTGGGCGGTTTGCACAGCAGGAGAAATGGAGGTACAAGAAAAGGAGCGGAAAGGCAAACTGGGTCTGTTTCATCCACGTGGTCTTTCAGCATCCACGAAAACACTGCCCATGTGGCTGTGAGAACACCCTCTGCCTTCTCTGTGGTTAAGCCGTGTCAGTAACGGAATAGAAATCTTGACATCTCTCTGTGAAAAAACTGATGCTCTGTTGTTTGGGAAATCATTTACATGGAGCAAGAAAGTTGTTTGGAACCACTCTCTCCTCCTGCCCAGGCAATCTGGTTCAAGTCCCCTTGTGCTTGTCCCTGGTGTCTGATTCTCCCTTTCTCCCCCCGGTTGGGGCCACCGACAATGCTCTTGTCTTTGGTTTCTCTGGCTTCTCTGTGAAGCAGAGCCAGGTGCCCCACGGACCACAGAGCTAAGTTCACCAGGATGCTTCCTGGTACGTTTCGATTTCAAAGTGCGCTGTGGGTTCTGAACGCATGTTAAATAATAACCAAGACACGACACAAGCTGCCTGCCTTGCCTCTTTGCTGGTGATGGTCCTCTTCCTGTCCCACCTGCTGGGAGAGAGGTACTCAAAGGCCCACGGACAAGCCCTCAGATCACAAGAAAGCAGCCTCCTTCTTCCCCACAGCTCCTATCAGAGAGCCTGGAAGCACAAACAGGATGGACAGTTGCCTCCAGACCCTCAGTTTCTCTATCTGTGAAATGGGAGAGATATAGGACCAGGGTTAGGGCTACATGAGTGGGGTTCAGTCCTTATCTTTAATATGTTTGTTGCTAATTATTCAATATGAAGGGTTTATATTAACTTTGATTTTTAAAAATTTCAGTGACATTTTAATTATTGTTTTGTTCGTTTGGTTTTTATTTTTGATGTCCCTTTAAGTTCATAACTGGGGAGGCAGGGATTTCCCTCTCTAGTCGTCTCAGATGAGACTTAGATCCTGTGGCATGTAACGGAGCTGAGGTGCAGTGATGAGAGTCTGGGCCATCTCTGCTTGTGATCAGCGCGTTCACTTTAGCCCTTGCATGTGCGGGATAGAGAAACTGAGGCATGAGGGGGCCATGAGATCTGAGTCTGCTTCATCCCGTTGCCTGGTAGCTATGTACCTGTTGGCTGGGATATTTCCATTTTCATATTAGCTTGCTGACTCCAGTGGCTTCCTGGCCATGCCCTTCTACCAGGTATAAATGGAGACTCCTTAGAAGCTGCTCACAGCCCATGCCTGCTGCTTAGAACACAGACCAGGCCAAAAGATCCCCAAGATATGGGCAGATTTGAGACTTGGTGCAGGACCAGAGGCCCAGGTTCATGGGTATCTGCCTCTTACCAACAGTCTTTTCATACTCTATGGGCTAGCAGGTTGTCCAGGATAACGTTAGACCTTCTCAAACACCCCAAAGGGCAGTATCACCCCTCAGCTGGGTACTACTGGTATAGCCCACTGACTGGTCTTGGTCTTTTTTCTTTTAAGAGAAATAGAAACTTCTTAAGACTATCTTGTCCATACTGAGTAAATAGACATTAAAAACAAGATACTGTGTGTGGGGATAGCATACCTGTAATTCTATCGTTAAAGAGGCTGAGTCACCAGTTCAAAGCCAGATTAGGCTGCCTTCTAAGATCCCATATTTTAAAAAATATCAATAATAATAAAGAAAAGGCACCATGAGGGGAGCAGGTGGTTTTAGCTGATGCCTACAACCCCCCCCCCACACACACACACATCTGCATCTGATATTGTAGCACACCCATTTTGACGGTAGCTTCTCAGGATAGCTGCATTTTCCAGATGAGGATACCCGGGCTCAGAGGTTCAATGACTTTGTCAGGGTCACACAACAAGAAGCAGACCTGGCCTTCCACTCAGGCGAGCCGGTGTCTTAGTTAGGGTTTCCATTGCTTTGAAGAGACACCACAACCAAGGCAACTCTTACAAAGGCAAACATTTCACTGGGGCTGTCCTACAGTTCCAGAGGTTCAGTCCACTATCATAGCAGGAAGCATGGCAGCCTGCAGGCAGACATGGTGCTGGAGAAGGAGGTGAGAGTTCTGCATCTTGATTTGAAGGCAACCAGGAGGGACCAAATTTTCCACACTGAATGGAGCTTAAGCATAGGCTCTCAGAGCCTGCCCCTACAGTGACTCACTTCCTCCAATGAGGCCACGCCTACTCCAAAATAGTGTCATTTCCCATGGGCCAAGCGTATTCAAACCACCACAGCTGGCCTCCAGAGCACATATTTTTCAAAACCCCTTCCATCAGCAAGTTGATCCCTAACAAAGTCACCATCACCCCACTGCCCCCACCTCTGGTGCTGCAGGTATTCAAGAATGAAAATAGAGAGAAAAATAATCAGAATTTCTAGAAGCCAATATCTAAGTGTTTCCTACACAGGTGAGAAGGTATCCTTGAGAGAACTAATTCCACTGCTTTAAACTCTTGTGGTAATTCTAATGGTAAGTTAGACCCAAGAGCAGTTTGTCCCCAGAGCAGCCTATGAGCAGTCAGGACAGTCAGAGGATGCACCCTCTAAGTTCATTTCTAAAGTCCCTTGGGAACACAGCTCCATTTTGCCATTCAGAGCACAGGGCTATCCACCAGCAAGCCAAAGGGGCACCTTGAGTCTTGTCCTTGCTCCTGACCTTCTAGTCCCCAGACAGCCAGTACGCACAACCCTGGAGAGCCTATTAGAGACCCACTCTTGGGCCCAACCTGGTCCACTGGATCAGAAATTCAAGGTGAGCCTTTGTTGTCTGGGGTGGCCTACAAAGGCTTCCTTAGATGGGTTTTGCTTTGAAAAGAAAGGCGTTCACTCCACTAAGGGCCTGGATGAAGCATTTGGAGTCCAAGAGAAAGATAGAAGCTATGCCAACTGCAGGGGCACAGGTGCAAAGAAACAAACGGGGAACAGAAAGGAAGGCTCAGCCAGGACGAGACACCTCAGCCTTGCCATTCCTTCTTGCTGGCTATTTTCCTAATTGCCATAGCTGTGTGGGGCTCTGAGTATCCCTTCCTTTCTGTAAGAAGCTGTACCCATCTTTTAATATGAAAACCCATGGGCAGGAGATGCTGCTCAGTGGTAGAGCACATGGCTAGCATGGGACAGACCCTGGGTCCGTTCCCCAGCTCTGCAACAGCCAAAAGTCCAGAGGTTTAGCCAGTTTGTTTCCCCGTGCATTCAGATGCCCGATAGTTGTCACAGCCTGCTCTAACAGGTAGGCTCTACGGAGCTCTCATACTCACACTTACTACTTTACACTGATTCTCCACGCAACTATGGCATCTTTCTCCAGTCAAGATCTTACGGAGCGTAAACTGACCTTACTATGTAGCAGAGCATGACCATGACCTTCCGGTCCTTTTGCTCCCACATACCAAGTCCTGGAAACACGGGCGTTGTGTTGGGTTTTATGCCCTGTAGGGAGTTGAACCCAGAGCCTGGTACTTAGTAAGCAAACATTTTACCAACTGAGCGACATCCGTATCCTGAATTATTTGACTTTTCAACTGCCCAAGCCATTGGGGATGAGCCTAGAAGAGCCGTGTGAAGCACTAAGCCATCTTGGAAACAGCCAAGAGAGTAACAATAACCCTGGATGCTGAGGGCTCCCACAGGGGAACTTAAGGAGCAGGGAGGGAGGGCTGCAGGGAAGAAGCTCTCGGTCAGGACGAGGCCGGGTCAGAGCTAGAAAACTTCATTGGCATGGGCACGTTGCTGCCCCTGCCAACTTCTGGTGGAAGGACACATGTTTCTGCTTTCAGTGATCAGGTTTTACTTTTAACATTGGAGATTAAAATTAAGTGCATTACCATAGATCAGTTTTCAGGGATTCAGTACATCTGTTTTGGAGATGTAAAACGAACGGAGCACCATCCCTCTGCCTATTAGAGACTTGGCGAGAAGGCTGGGCACGGGCTGGGGCCATGGCACTGTCTCCACCTTGCAAATTCCTCAGACTCTGCAGGAAAGCCTTTTGGCTGGGGATGGTGAGAACCACCCTCCCAAGGAGCCACCAAGACAAGATCCAGATTGCCTAGGGTCCAGAAACCAAACAGCAGCCACTCCTTCAAACACAACAGGAGTAAGGAGATGAGGAAGCCGTGCGAATCGATTCGAGAACTCAGCAGAGACCCCAGCTGCTGGGCCCCTTGCCTGGCTTGACACCCACAGCATCCCACTTGCCAGGGCAGGCCTCTGAGGTCCAGCCATCAGGGAGAAGACTGGCACGTTAGATTATGGCTTCAGTGATGAGCTAACAGTCTCTGCTCTGCTATTTACTCCGCTCTCCAGGAGAGAAAGGCAAGTCTTCCAACTGAAGTACTCCGATTTCTACTATTTATCCAAGATTACACATCTAATCCTATAATAAAACACCGTTCCTGCCCAGAACGCTGAGTGATTGCCTGCAGATGTGCCCAAACCAAAACATCTGCACAACCAAAAATGGCCACCGGCAGGATATTTTATCTGCCTTGGGTTGATAACCAAAACGGCTAATTAACTCCGGAGACTTTCAGAGTAGAGATCCCAAACGGGGCACAATAAAGCAAGCCGGTGGCAAAGTCATCACCTTCTGGACGGGATGCCAGAGATAGAAGGTCACGCTGTGCCTGACATCACGTAGCACCTTATAGCCTGATGAAGTTTGGCCCCAACAGCATGCCGTCACTGACACATGAAAATAAAATACTCTCCTAATGGGGCTTGGCACAGCATCAGGAAAATACCTCATCTGAATTTTTATTCAGCTGACAGATGATGTGCATCTAGCTTTTATCTGGCTGCTTATATTAAATATCCGAGCACGGCAAAGATTTCTTAATTTGCCTTTTTCCTCCTGATACCATGTAGCATGAGAGCTTGAAAGAATGGAAATGTGTCAAGAGACAAGGAGGCCTACCTGCTCGAAGCAGCATCCCCACATCCCCCCAACGCCCCCGGAAATCGCTGGGCCACACTGGATCATATCCCATAATCACCTCAGCCTCGGTTTGTCTCTCGATGTACTGATTTAAAACATAACCCAGTTGCCCGGCCCAACAGGCTGTCTGTTTATTATTACTTTTGATAGAAAGGTTCATAACGCCCTGTAACGCGTGTGCATTTTTTATTCCGTTTGGCTACTAGACACTGAAACCTTTGGGGACATTTATTAAAATGCACTCAGCCGCTCTTTAGGACAGGGTTAATGTGGGATTTATACCTCTGCGGTGCACAATGCACAAAGTGGTAATAACACTTGTTTAGTACTGAGTTCACGTACGAATGGTCCGCTATAAAAATCGAAGGGATACGAAGATAGGCTAGAAGACGTACAGGATGTGGAGAGGTATCTTCAAGTCAGGGGCTTAGAGAAGGGACCGTGGAGGGGGTCATGCATTGGAAGGAAAGGTCTACCTCTCTGACTGCATCCAGAATGGAGCTTCCAAAAGCCTCCTGTGACCAACCCAGTCCTGCCAGCCTGCCAGGGGATTCTGTGACACCCAGCTTGGGTCATAAGAGCTTCTCTTCCTCACGCCTTCCCTAATGCTTTTCTACCACAGAAAGCCATGGCCTTCGCATGGATCTGAGCCCCAGAGAAGGCCCGAAGGCTGGGGAGAGATGCGGTCACATGTCCTGGCCCAGACTCCTTTGGTATCCAAAGCAGATGGCCCCAGAAAGATGGGAATAAGCGTCTCAAGCTTGGCCAGGCATCTGGGTACCAGGCAGAGCACATCTGCTACATGTGTTGGTGATCTGTTTGCCTCCAAGAACGGAAGTGGCCCAGAAGTCCCCTTTCCGGGGTAGCATACCATCCCTGGGGAAGGCTGTCCATCCATGGAGCTGCTGACTTCCCGGTTGGGGAACTCTGGCAAACATACAGCTTCCCCCACGAGAAAGTGGGGGCTGTGAGTCCCTGTGAGCAGGCAGATCTTCCCTCCAACCACAGTCAGCTCATCACTGCGGCAAAGAGGGCCACTGAGGGCCTGGGCTCAGCAACCGTGTTCTCTGATTCTTGCCCCCAAGTAAGGGAGGCAGGACAAGGAAGCGAACAAGGGCAGTCTGAGCCCGTGAGCCCCATGCCATGTGCAGAAGGCAGGAGCTCTTTGATGTCCCCTACTCCTGTTTGCATTCCTTAATTCTCCCACGGCAGCCCTGGGGACTATCTCAAAATGAAAATCCCACCAAGTCACGCGGATACAATGCTCACACCTTATCATGGTTCCCACCAGCCTGGGATGATCCAGAGTCCTTCCCAGAGCCCACTGGCTGGACTCACCTGACACCACTTCTTCCCGCTGATTTGCTTTTTTCTTTACTCTGCGGCGGTAACCTTGGCTCCTCTCTGCCCTTCCCAGTCACCACGCCTCAGCAGACACGGGGCTTTTGAAGGTGCTCACGCCCCGTCTGGAACTTTAAGCAGGCAGCTTCATCCTGCAGTGCCCAGGTTCCATGTTCCCTCGTGGCAGTGCCCTGGAGGAATGCAGGTACCCATCTCAAATGGCTCTGTATTGAGCCTCTTGGGATTAGGTTAAGGGCTCGCTGCGGGCGGAGGCCTTACCCACCCTGTTCAGCTCTGTGTCCCCAATTCCTTGAGCAGGGTAAGCAGGGTAAGGTATCCAAAAAGAGCTCAAAGAACCCAACAGGATCTGAGCGGACGAAAGCTATAAGCTTCCATGATAACAGAGTGGTTCTGAGTGGGCATCCTGGGATCCTGGGGACAGCTCTGTCCTTTGCTACCACACTGTCATTGTGCCTATTTTCTAAAGGAAGAACCCCAAGTGTTGGTAGGCTTCAAGCCAGAGCTGTCTGAGCCCAGGTTCTTCACCACTAGACTCAACAAACACTTGTGCCTGGTGACCTGTAGGGCTGGCCCTAGCTCCCGGGTAGCCTCAGTAAATAGCAAGCCAGCTTGTTCTGCAAAAGCTCCTGAAACAAGTGGGCTCTGTCACCACTGCCATCTCTACTCCAGAAGCTGACTCAAGAAAGTGTGTCCCCACTCCTCCCGACCCCTGCTCGCCCCTAAACACCCTCCTCCACTGCCTGAGGTCTTTCTGTACCACCCTCCCGCCTGCCTGTGTATGTTCAAGCCTGGAGTCTCCTTTTTCAACTTCCTGCCTTTTCTTTAACCGTCCCCCACCCACCCACCCACCCAAAGGCGGAGGGTGTTTTTTCTTTTAAAAAAGATACTTTATTCATTTATTTTGCTATGCACGTGTGAGGTCAGAAAGTAACAAAGTGGAGCTAGCGCTCTCCTCTTTCCACCGTGTGTGTCCAGAGACTCAAACTGAGGTCTTCAGTCTTGGTGGCGGTACTTCTGGCTAAATTATTTCCACGAACTTTTTAAAAAAAAAATACACACAGCACCAACCGCAGCACATGAGAACGTTACGAAATGAACAAACCTGTCTGCCAATCATATTTTTACAAATGGATCCTCTGGCCCCTGCCAGCTCTCGCTACGTGCCTGCAGCTTGTCTTGCAAATTATTCTTGGGGACCATTTGCTTTCTGGCACTGTACACCGGCATGTGTATTAGACACGTCCCAGGATGGGGTGTTTTGCTTAGTTACACTGGATGACGAATGTTTCCACAGCTGCAAACAGGGCATTCTTGCTAAGGAGCTGGGGCTGCTGGAGACCCGATTGCTGGTGTTTGAATGAAGAAAGAAAGAGGGCAGGAATTCCTCCAGGCAGCATTGAAGAAGCAGTTCTCAGAAAATCCAACAGGGCAAACTTCTACTGGTATCCCAGGCAAAGAATCGGGCTGGAAACATACCAAACGATTAAGTTAAAATGAGCCAAGCCTGCTTGCACAGCACCCTAAGGACAGTACCGGAAGCATGTGTCTCAGACACGCTATTTGCCAGGCGTGCAGATTGCCGTACTTGAAGCTTACTATAGCTCGCTCGGAGTTAGACATTCTCAGCTCTGGAGACAAAGACACGGAGGTGCATGAAGATTAAGGAAAGTGCCAGGGCTTGAATCGGAACGAAGTGTCAGCTGACAGGCATCAGGGTCTCATACTTGCTGCAAAATGTTTCCACCTTCTACTCTTACTTCTATTGACTATGAAAAGTGTTCTGGAACCCAGCTGCCCGTGAGAATTAACCTTGGGGCCCTCTTTTGAAAAAGGAGACTTAAATGCCTAGGCTCCAGATCTCACCAATTAAGGCCCCCGGGGCATCTTATTTATTCAAAAGTGATTCCAACACGCAGCAGGACATTCAACCTGCACCTCAAAACTAGTTCTTAAATGTGGGTTCCTTGGGCCAGAGGTATCCACATCCAAGGCTCATTAGAAGTGCAAACTCCAGGGCCAGCAAGTCAGTTCAGCAAGTAAGGACACTTGTCGCCAAGCCTGAGGAGCTGGCTTTGATCTCCAGATCCTATGTGGTAGGAGGAGGAGCTTACCCTTCAAGTTGTCCTCTGATATTCACAGTGCACCCTGGCATATACATACCCCCCAAAAAAATCCTTAAAAAGAAAAAGAAACGGGTTGGGGTGGGAGGAGAGGAGGGAGAGAGAGAGAGAGAGAGAGAGAGAGAGAGAGAGCGAGCAAGCTGCCAAGAAACTGGCCTTTTAAACCAAACCAGTAGGTAATTCTGAAATAATTCAGAAAGCTATGCTTTGAAAACCACTGTTCCTTACATACTATAAATTCATTGAGGTGGGGACCGGATCCTGCAATCGAAAAGTTCCTTGCACCAAAACACGGAATGAAAGAGCTGTATACAGCCTGCTGATCCATTAGAGGAAGCAAACTTAAACATCTGGACACTTAGTTGCAACTTTGCAAACATAAGGATTTGATGGGGGTGTCTATTGGTTAGCGTCTTTGCGGCTCCAGGATAAGTCTATTCGTGCCCCAAGCCCAACCAGGCTGCAGAGACAAAGCAAACACCTATCACACAGCCTGGCCCCTGTTGTTATTGGTTCCCAGGGTGCAGGCAGGTAGCTAATCGGAAGGGTTGTTGGGTTTTCTGCCCTTCGGTTCCCAGAGGATCGAGGGTGTCCAGTTTTGACAAACCCATAAGAATTCCCTATCAAGTAAATCAATCCTCTATCTGGCTGCCCGGCCAGCACCCAGACAGAGCTATAGCTTCATCAGAGAGAATTAGCAATCTTTGTAGCACTACTCAGTAGAGGGTAGAAATGTGTCTGAAGCAGCTCCCTCCCACTTCTCTCTCTACAGGCTGACCGCAGGGTCTAAAAAAAATGGCTCGGAATCACAACAGTCATGCAAGCAAGTGGTGATTACATTTGTCTGTACCATGAATGTGTCTGTGACTGGAGAGGGGGAAAGGCTTCACAGAGCAATCAGCAATCAATGGACAGAACGTGGCCTGACGCTGCAGCCTCGTGTGAGCATGATCAATAACCCCCTGGCCTTCTTGGCCTGCTCCTCCATAGCTTGTTCTTGTACAAACACCTTAAATAAACAGCGCAAAGGCCAACAGCCGGGGACCTTTCAAATCAACATCCATGTCATACGGAGGAGGCAAAAGTGAGTTCGGCCAGGGGGAGAACCTGGCTCTCACAACCAAACAAGCTTTTCTTTTAAAAACCAAAGCTGGTTATTTCCACACTCTGTAACCTCCCTCGGAAGCTGCCTCTTGATTACCATAAGCAGTTCAGATCTGACAGAGCCTGCAAATGCTGCCGCTCTCCTGATTTCCAGTTCGACTAACTGGAGATAGCAAGGGCCAACGATTTGTTTGTGATTTGAATAGATGATGTCTGTGTTGGCTCCAAGTCAGGGCTGTGTGATGTGGACATGTGTTGTCCCCTGGCTGACATCCTTTATGTTTAGGCATCCAAACCATTATAGGGGCCAAGATTTTGTTGTTGTCAATGGGTGGTGGCAGCGGTCGGTGGTAGTTTTAACTGTCTGGGTTGGGGGAGGGCTGCCCTTGTGCTGTTGCAAACAACCATAGTCATGGATGCCACCGATGAAGGTCCAGTCTGCAAGTTAGAGAGAAGCAACATCAAATCACACAGGCAAATCAATTTAATCAAAGACATCAGAGTGGATTTGGGGCAAAGGCTAGATGCAGGTTTCTTCTACTGGGCCTGAGAGGAACTGACGGCCCTTAGGATCTCAGAGAAATTCTCAGTTGATCAGAGACATTCCCATTCCTAGTCCAGGAAAGGGTCCTAGCACATCCAGCAGTCGGGGGGATCTCGCCGCATCAAGCCTGTGTGATCAGTTTGGTCTCCTTGGTCTGACAAGGGATGACACAGATCGATCCCATCCCAATCCAGGCTCAACTAGATAGTCGAGAAATCTTTTCAAAGTGGCTGGTAGAGTCTTCATCCTATGTTGAATCACAGGGACCTGCAGAAGGTGGCCCACGGGGCTGCTCTCACTCTGACAGCATACCCTGAGCTCAGAAATTAAATCAACTCAAATCAGGGCTATTTCCTCAAGCTAAACTGATCTCTCTCTCTCTCTCTCTCTCTCTCTCTCTCTCTCTCTCTCTCTCTCTCTCTCTGCCCTAGCTATCCTGGAAATAGAATAACCAGCAGTCTTGAACTCACAGAGATCTGCCTACCTCTACCTCCCTGGTGTTGGATTAAAATCACGTGGCACCACACCCAGCCTTCCTCCCTGTCCTCTCACATAGTTGCATCTTTACTGTATTGTAATATGATGCGATCATATATTAATATACCAATTCAATTAAAACAATTCACATTATATTATATTGCATATTATAGTGTCGTACCATATAATGTATATATAATATTTATCTAAGATCCATGAAGCTTTTCATAATAAATGTATTACATAACACAATATAACATCACAAAGTGTGATATTGAAATATATTCATGATATATTAAAATATATACTTTATAACATGATATTAAATATAACATATATATATATGCGTCTTGCACCTGCCTTAGCTCAGAAGGTGCTTTTTCAGAGAAACCCTGCCTGCCTGCCTGTCCAGCATTGTGCCCAGCCTTTCTTCCACCCATCCTACACACACACACACACACACACACACACACACACCCGGCTGTTGCATGTTTCCCCGTATCACATCTTCTTTGTGAGTGTGTGTTCCCTTCCTACTGTACTGTGACTGACAGTGTGGTTTTCAATGTCAACTTGGCTGAATTTAGAGTCCCCAGGTGACTGATTGGTGAGGTGCAGCCCTCTGGGTGCCTGCGAGTACATTCCCAGAGAGGACTCACTGAAGTTGGGGAAAGACACCCCCTGAATCTGAACAGTGCCATCTCATAGGCTCAAGGCCAGATAGAGTAAGTGGGAGAAAGAGGGAGGCAGCATATCTTGCTTCTGCTTCATGGAGATGTGAGCCTCTTTACCACACACACTCCTGACACCAGGAAAGCTTGCCTTCAGCATGGGGCCAAGCAGCCATGGGCCAATCTTTCTTCCTTTAAGTTGTTGTCGGGGGGATTTTGGTCACAGTGATCAGAAAGCTAATGATGACCAGAGTGGCTGTGATGACCACCCCACACCCAGGTCTCTGTTTCTGCTCTCCTACCTACCCTGCCTCTTGCAGCTCTGTTCTGTTAGCTCCAACCCTAAGCACCATGGAGGTACAACAAGGTTTACTATGTCCCTTGTGCCCTTGGGACCTGGTCCTTTAAGGAGATCTGGCTCTGGAGCCCTAGCTCTGCCACAGGCGGCCCACAGTCCCCTGGGCTCTCTATGCCCTCTTCTGGCTCCTTACTTCCTCTTTCTGTCCACTTACCCAGCCTGGGCTTGGCAGTTTCTCTAGAATGCTCTAGGGTCTCTCTAGGGGGACAGTCCCACATACTCAGCAACTCTAGCTCCCTGCTTGGCACAACAAGAGTTGTGCTTAGGAGTGAGAGCCTCTCTGGGGTCAGTGATCTGGGTTTAGCTGCTAAACTATCATCCAGTTAAGAGGGAGGAGCTGGAGTGGCCTGCAGATTTCTAGCAGCGGCTTTGTTCAGTAGCTCTGTGGTCCCTGCCAGGCTGTTTAACCAGCTTGGGCCTCTGTTTTCTCATTTCCAGAATGGTGGAAACAATATTTAAGAGGCTAACTTTGACATTTATGAAAGATGGCCTACTATAGCGTTGGATGAAAAGGCAAGCACACAGTAGGCTTCTGTTACTTTTCCCCACTACCAGCTATCATGTCACTGTCCCGTGTTTACCTCTAGATATCTGATCTCTTTGCCTTACAGCATTCAACTCCTCCTGGGCGAGTCCAGATACTTAATCATGTGTTCCTCGATTATCATCTGAGGAGCCAGGCCATGTGTTGGGAACTAGGGACAGGGGTGTATCTGTCCCAAGTGTGCTTTCTGCCCCTGTGGGGATGCCAGTCCTCTGGGAGATGTATCTGGAAAACAAAAGAATGGGTCCAGTGGGGGCGTATGGGGGATGCTCCTTACCTGCCATTTACAAACCCAGGGTGTCATTCCACAGTGACCACCCAGTACTATCTGGGGTCGTTACCTTCCTCAGAGAAATTGGATTTTTGTTTGTTTTGGTTTTGTTTTGTTTTTCTGTTTTCTCCTTTATGGAGCTGGAGATCAAACCAAGCGCCCGGAGCATGCCACCGGAGGAGGAGACAGACAGGTGCATGTGTACAAACACACAGGACATGTGTCACGAGGGAAGCACGCAGAGTAAAGACAGAAGAAAGTGTGGCAAGCAGGGAGGGAGCGCACTGAGCCGGGCCACCACAGGTGGACTTAGAGGGGTGGCGGCTACACCAGGGGGAAAGAGAGGAAGGTGTTTCAGGCAAGCAGACCAAGTGAGAGAGGCTGAAGGGGCCTCTCAGAGCTCGCTGAGTTCTCCCATTCAGGGACTCTCTGCCCAGAAAAAAAAAAAAAAAAAGAAGAAGAAGAAGAAAGAGAAAGAAAAGAAAAAAGAAAAAAGGAGACAAATAAACAAAAAACCTCTTTCCGTCCCCTCTAAAGAAAGACAGCAGATTGCTCAAAAAGTTCAGTGTGGGTTTGTTGGCCCAGCTACAGGGAAGTTTAGGGCATTTGGGGTAACAACACTTGCACTTGCTTGCTTTCCAAGTGTAGCATTTAAAAACAGCTGTCTTGAGGGAGTTTGATCCGACCTGCATTTACTCCAAAACAGGAGTGTTATGTTTTATAAAAAAAAAAAAAAAAAAAAAAAAAAAAAAGAGGCAGGATATGTTTGGTAGAGGCGGGATAGGTGAAGGCGTGATATGGTGAGGTAGAAGGGGGTGACTCTGTGTGCCATGCTGAGGCATACCTTCCCCTGAGGTACCAGCCATACAATGAGGATAGTGCAGAATAAAGTTTATTTAGGGCATGGGGAGCTGAGGGCGTAGAGAAAAGGAGAGAGAGGGGAAGGAAGGGAGAGAGGAAGATGGAGAGGAGGAGGGAGGGAGAGAAGGAGAGAGAGAGGGAGAGAAAGAAAGAGAGAGAGAGAGAGAGAGAGAGAGAGAGAGAGAGAACAGACAAGCTGGTCAGGAATACATGGAAATGGCAGGGGGGATGGGGAAAGAAGAAACAGAGAGGGGAAGAGAGGAAGAGAGTGAGGAGGGGGCAAGCATCCTCTTTTATACTGAGTCAGGCATACCTGGCTGTTGCCAGGCAACTGTGGGGTGGAGCCTAGAAGAAATGCTAACGAGGAGGCCACAGAACAATTCTCTCAGCCCAGCTGAGTACCAGATCACCTGAGATACATTTTAAACCATCCAGTTGCCACCCTTTAGAATAGCAGAAACTAAGTCACCTGCCGTGATCGCCTTCCCTCTGGTGCTTCCGGTGCAGCCAAGAGTCTCTGTCGGGGGTGGGAGGGACCCACCTTCACCTGCTTGGGTGCTGATGCAGGAGACATCATCAGTGTGGGTCACATCCCGCAAAGGTCTGAGGAGAAGCCGGCTGCAGTCCAGAGCTGTGCTGTGTCCTTCCTGTTGCATCCTGGACTAAGAGAGCAGCGGAGCCCCCTGACTAACCTGCTGCCAACAGGGAAACTAGGGCCACGCCCCTGGGCTTCCACAGGGGACGAGGAACGGTAGCTAATTTCCTGGCCTGAAAAGGAGCAAGGACAATATGGCCGGAGCACGAAACAGGGGAACACCTGTTCCAGGGCTGATGTCGATGCATCCGAAATCAGAAGCGAGTTGCCTGGGGCACCTTGGCGTGGCATACAGAATTGGGTCCCCACAGCCTTGGCCTACTGCCTGCCACAGAGGATTCGGAGAAAATGAAAATTAATGGGGTGGGGAAGGACTCAGCAGCCAGTCCCACTCTTATTAATAACTACCCTCCATCACAGAGAGACCGAGGCAGTATCCACTGAAGGCCAGTGTCACCTTGGGGAAGGACGTGGGGGACTTTGAAGGGTCCCTGTGAGAGCCTTCCCGCTCCAAGGCTAGACATAGTCTCAGACAAAAGACTGCTGCCGTTGAGCTTTAGTGAGGGCCTTTGGTTTATAAGACAATCTCACTATTAGATTCCGGGCTGGTCTTGAACTCATGGTCTTCCGTTCGAGGCTACACATTGCTAGAGCAACAGGCATTCATCCTTAGAGACCAGCTCTTTGGGCTGAACAGAAGTGTTCACAGGGACTCCTGGAGAGTATGGAGCAGCCAGTTTTGCCCTCCATGCCTTGTTTTTGTTCAGTTTCACCATCTGCTTCCTCCTCACCAGGCCCAAAGTGGCCAAAAGAGTCGAGCCACATTGGGGTTGAAGCTGCAGCAAGCCAGTGGGCAACCAGCAGCTCCCGCCCTTAAAACTGCCTCAAAGGCCTGGATCCCCATCAGATGTCACCTCTCCACAGCCACCTGCCACCACCCTGCCTGACTCCCGAAAGGCAGAGAAGAAGTCCTATATAAGTAAACACCTCTCCAAGAGGCTCTTGGCTTCCTTGGCCCTTCTTCCTTGCTTTGAGCCAGCACAGCCTCCTCTGCCCCTGCGTTGCTGGGTGATGGTGGGCCAGGCAAATAGAGTCTGAAGCAGCGGGTCTGGATACGCACAACTGAGGTGCTCAGAACTGCAGACAGCTCAGCACAGGCTGCCATGGAAACCCTGAAACTCGGGCCATCTATCTCAGAAGGCACCAGCAGGATGCCAGCCCTGCCTGAGGTTGGCAGGGAGGGAGAGATTTCAGGTGTTTCCTGGGCACCTCCCATACAGCAGGAAGAGCAACAGTTCCTATAGGAGACCACTTATTCTGCACACCAAGTCAACACTGAGCATAGCTTTGCAGCTAAGCCTTGGATTCCAGAGCTGGTGACTGGGTTAAAGATCACAACTCCGTCACTTACTGTGTGACTTTACCTGTCTGGGATTATGGCTTTTTCTGTCACCCACTGTCATCATCTCTACCATGGGGCCCCTTCCGGGTAGACACGCTGGGGTACAGACAGTCTAACACTTGCCTATAGGAACGGCAGCCTCGCACTCTGACCCAGGACTAATCTGACATCAACTTCATCAGCTTTCAATTGAAGCTGAAGGTTGAATTGTCCCATGAGACCTGAGGTGCTCCCCATCCCTTGTCAGGCCCTCCTGTGGGTTCTTTTGCTCAGGAGCCACACATATCTGGGTACCAGAGAACTTATAGAAGCCTGTGGCCATCTGGGAAGGTCAGCAGAGTCTGCGTGCTGCATGGAAGTTCTCACGCAGGAACTGGTATAAAGCTTCCTCTGCTCTGTGCCTGACCAGGGGCCGCTGTGTTAGCTGCTGGCAGGGGAGGCCAAGTTTAGGGGATCAGGCGGGGAGAGGGGAGGAGCACGTCTGTGATGCAGCCCCTGTTCCTCATTAGTAACCCTCATCTGCCCCTAGAGAGCAGATTCAGGGTCTTCTTGTCCTCCATGGGTAGAAATGGCCAGGGATGTGCTCTGACACCCACATCAACGAACGCTTTGATGGTAAGACGGGCACAGCCTATCCATCCCCCATCCCTTTCTTAGTTCTTATAGAAGTAGCTACTGGTGGGTATAGGTGGCTTGACTGGACTCACCCTAAGCAGTCGTGTGACCTTGCTCTTCCAAACAGGGTGTCACATCTACCGACTCAAGGAAAGGTGCCTATCCAGACACAGGCAGAATAGAACAAAAAAGATGTGATCCTACAACTGCACGAGCAGAAGAGAGGCAACTCTCGACAAGGAAGTTGAAATTCTGAATCAGGAGATGAGCCTGGAGCAACCGGCTGCCATCCTGATACCACAAGAATGGAGCCGAGGAAGCCAGGAAGGCTGCAAGACTAAGTCCCAGTGGCACTGATCTTTTTTATCAGTTCCTTGATGCAACTGTGCCTAAGGCCAGGATTCCAGCACAATTTTGTTATCTCAGGCCAAGCCTGACCTTCCTTGCTAGTTTAACCGGAGTTTGCTCACTTGCAGTGTGGTTGAAGAGAAGAAGGAAGAGTTTGAAGGTCGTAAATTCTGAAATGGGGTTGGAGGAGCCCAGGAGCCCTGGCTGGCCCACATGCTGCAGACGAGAGCCTTCACCCTATATATTATGGGCCATTCGAGTGTTAGCCCGAGCAACAAGAGCATTCTCCCAACAGGTGGGGACAGATGTGATGTTCGGGCCACAAAGAGCGAGCTCAGCTCCAGCATGGAGATACCGCCTTCCTCCTAGCCCAGAAATCTGTGCCTCCAAGAAAGCCTTCACTTAAAAGGACCATGGCGTTGACTTGTGTACGCCAGCCACAGCTATTTCAAGCTAGCTTGACTGATGTCACTGCTGTGTGGCAGCCAAAGCTGGCTGGTTGGAAACATTTGGTCTTAACCAGCCAAATCAGGGGTCCTTTGGAAATCAGAACCGAGACAGGGGTGTCCTAGAGCACTGGATGCCATGGGTGCCATGGAGGATCTAGATGCCTTCACACACACAAGAATAAGGATTCCATAGCTGAGAGGGAGTTTGTGCTGAGGATCTGGGGGAACACCTCCTCCATAGCTCACTCCTCTTGTCTCCCAGGACTTCAGGGAGGAGGAGACATAGCAAGTCCCCTGATTGTGGTTGTTCCCCTTCCCTTGTTATAAATCAGGGGCAGCCTCTGCAGAAGGCCCCTCCCTCCCATAACTGGATCAGATGAGCTGTGGGAGTAGAGGCCAAGCGAGGCAGGGCTTAGACAGCATCAACAAACACAGTGAGGAGGGAGAGTGGCAATGTCAGAGGTAGAGCTCGGCCTTGAGTCAGAGGCAGATGAGGGTTATTACCGAGGCCACAGTAAGTAGGCCTCTTAGATGAGCTGCTCTAGGGTCAGGGAGTCAGGCAGACAGGTGATACTCATAAGGCTTCTTCACTCTCGCCCAAGGTAGCTGAGGAGAGACAGATGATGCTGAGACCTGAACTGTCTGCCCTGAGTGGAGAGAGCTGGTCTGTGTGAGTTCTTCTTTCCTCTGTTCAACACCTGAGGAAAACGGATTGACTCTCAGAAATTTTCTGGAGACGAGTCACAGACGCCACGGCTGACTGGTGAAGGTTCAAAGGAAATGTGAGGAAAATCAGGGCAGCTCTCAGAATCTGAGGAGCCACCCAGGCAAGAAAGGGGAGAAAAGGAAGGCGCATCTATGCGGGAGCCACGACTAGGGTAGGAAGGAAGAGAGCTGCGTCCATCTTTCATCACGAGGGAATGAATCTTATTGGCTGAGCTCTGCTCATATGCCCACATGCTGGACAGAGATTCAGACAATAGGAGAACCATGTTGGCTAAGGTCAAATCCCTCTCAGGTCCTGGGAGAGCACTTCATTGGCAGTCCTACTTAGGGATTGGCATGGACAAGTCATTCAGAGAACAAAAACCTCATAAAACACCAGAAATGGAGGAAAGGACAGCACACAGGAAGGACCCACTATGAGAAAGACAACTATACCAAAAAAATCCTGATTTTTGCAGTATCTACTTGCAGCCAGCCAAGTGATTACCCAGTGTTCCTCCGAGTCTTGATTCAAGCAGGAAGAGGAGGTTAGGAGCCCTGATGCTGGACCATGTTTGTGAAACCCTTGCCTGGCCAGTGAGCTGGGCATGTTACGCCCATGAGCTAAAATTAGCCTTGTAACAACCACACAAGAGAGGGACCTTGTAGGTGAGGCCATCTATGATCAACAAAGGGGCTTGGAGCACATGGCTCTTAGAGCCAATATTTACAAATTCATATAGTACTCACAAAACCTGGCCAACAGATAAATCGCTGAGCCTCAAAGAGTGTCAGGAGACAGAGGAGGGGAAAGTCAGGAAGATGGCGCTGAAGACAAGGAGCAAGAGCACTGTAATTTGGAGAGGAAATGTCCCCTGAAGGTCATATGCTGAAGAATTGGTCCCCAGAACCACGCTTGAGAGTGGAACATTGGGGCAGAGACTGGCTCATGAGGGCTCAAACCTAACTAGTGGGTTAATGTATGGGTAGGCTCATCACGTAGTGGTATCGTGGAGAAAGAGTGGAACCATGGAGTCAGGACCTGGCAGGAAGAGTTAGCCACAGGAAATATGCTTGAAGGGAGCTTCTTATCCAGGTTCTTCCTTCCCCTGTCTCTACTTCCCAGCCACCAAGAGGTGAGCTCTCTTCTCTGACACACGTTCTTGCCAGCAGAATTTCTGCCTCAACCCAGGCTCTTTGCTGTGGAGCTAGCTAGGCATTGTGGGATGCCCTGGTTGACATGTTCTGTAAACTTAACCCAAGGCAGGGACATCAATTGAGAAAATGGCTCCATTGGATTGCCTGTAGGCAAATCTATGGATATATTCTTGATGAATGATTGACATGGGAGGGCTGTCCTAGGGTTTCTAGTTCTGTGAAGAGACACCATGACCATGCCAACTCTTATCAAGGAAGACATTTCGTTGTAGCTGGCTTATACTTTCAGAGGTTTAGTCTGTTATTGTCATGGTGGGAAGCATGATGGTGTGCAGGCAGACACGGTGCCGGAGAGGTAGCTGAGAGTTTTATATCTTGATCCATAGGCAGCTGAAAGAGAGTGTCACACTAGGCCTGGCTTACGCATCTGAGACCTCAAAACCTGCCCCCAGGGACACATTTTCTCCAACAACACCACACCTACTCAAGCAAGGCCGTACCTCTCAGTAGTGCCAATCTCTATGAGCCTATGGGGCTATTTTCATTCAAACCACCATAAGATCCCAGGGCTCACTGTGGACAGTGGCACCCTGAGCAGATGGTCTTGGGTTGCATAAAAAAACAACAACAAACAAACAAACAAACAAAAAACAGTATGAGCAAGCCATGAGGAGGAAGCCAGAAAGCAGCAGGCCTCCTTGACTTCTGCCTCAATTCCTGCCTTGAGTGTCTGTCCTGACTTCCTTCAGTGATAGAGTGTGCCCTAAGGCTTGCTAATGTGAAATAATCTCTTCCCCTGGTTGTTTTTGGTCCTGGTGTTTATCTTGGCCATAGCAGCCAACTTCAGACTCTTCTGAGACTTCTGAAACCAAGAGCTATTTCTTCTCCTTCACGTTGATTTGCTAAAGTATTTTGTCACGGTAGTGAGGGGTGAGTAATATGAAGTGGAGGAAAATCAGGAAGGCGCCTGGGACAGAGCACAAGGGACCACTTGGGAAAACAAGAGATGCAACATGGAGTGTATATAGCCTGAGCCACACCCTGCCTTCTCTGCTAGCATCCCTTCCCTCCTCAGGCTTGGACTCAGTCTCTACTTCCTGTCACCGTAAGACGGCAGATGCAGCGTCATACAGGGGTTAGTTAATCCACAGAGATCAGTGTTGTTGGAAATCCCTGTATCCCAAGGAGCTACAGCCAGGGTGCTTGGAGCAGGAAGGGGATGGTGGGTTCACAACTATCTAAGTCTCTGATAAGACAATATAATAGAATTGTCTGGCCGCCTTGGCTCTCCACTAGATCTCTCAAAAATCACCAGAAGGATTGGGGAAGTGGTTTCATGGGTAAAGTGCTTGCTGAACAAACATGGAGGGCCTTCATGCTCCCTGGAACCCCTGTGAGAGACGGGTACAGTGGTTATGGCCCTAACTCTAGACTGGGAGGTGGAGGAGAAACAGGTAGACAGGATAGGGGAGGTTTGCTGGCCAGCCAGCCTAGCTGAACCGTCAACCTTTAGGCTCAGTGAGAGACACTGTCATAAAAATTAGGCTAGAGAGTGATAAAGAGACCTCTCATCAAAGCCTGCACTACACACATAAACACATCTGCACACACATACACATGCATACACACGTGCCTATGCACAACACACACACACAGGCACACGCACGCATGCCTGTGCACATGCACACATACATGACTACACACACATGCCCCCCACACACACACGCATTCACAGTAGACTACCAAAGTGATTGAGTACCTACTAAGTGCCAGGTATAGGCATTCTTCCTGCTTCATCTCTAACTTCAGGGTAATCCAGAGCTCTGCTCGTCACATATGGGGGTGTGTGTGTGTGCGCGTGCACACTCATAGGGGCAGACCAGGGACACCCACTTTAAGGCTCTTCTTCCCAGCAGGCACTTGCATCAGGACAGACAGTGCTGGGTGGCCTATCCTCTGCCCTGACTGCTGGGATCGTGGTCCCTGACACCTGCAAAGCCACCCTCGCTAAGTTGCAGCCTTACTTAACCAAAGTTTGTAAAGGGCGCCCTGGGAGAAGAAACAGACTCATCCAGACAGAGCTCTGCTAAAATCCCAATAAGCCTATTGTGAGCTGGAGATTGAAGTGCGATTTTGGCATCTCTCCTCTGGTGTGGAAAGAGATTACAGAGTCATATTTCAAAAAGGCCCCACTGACACAGTATAATCTCGGGTTTTAACTCCCCCTGACCTTGAGAGAGCAGCAGTAATGCCAAGGGGCCGAGGCAGCTGGGAACACAGACTTCGCTGATCACCAAGAAGCCTGGCGACCAGTAGATTCTCATCAGCCCCCATCTGAGGTCGCATGGAGATGTTGCTGAAGACGTCGTGACCTCGTTTCCCTAAGACCCAGAGTCAGCCAGCCACAGTCCTGCTGCCCAGCCTGGCTTTGACCTTCTCGCCAGCCCCTGCCTGCTTTCGAGCCCCAAAGGACCCAGCAGGACCTCCTCTCCTCTGCACTCCATCCCTGTCTCTTTCCCAGTGACAATAATGAAGCTGAAATGTTGCCAGAAAAGCCATCGATCTGTTTATCTATCGCTCGCTAATCAAAAGTTTCCTGCCTCCTGTTAGAACACCAATGATTTCCTTTGCGGAATCAAACAGGTCTGTTCCCAGACACAGCCTGTCAGCAGAGACACTTTAATTACCGTCTTTGATGCTCCTTCCCTGAATACCAATCTTTCCAGAGCTACATGATGAACATACATTAGGGGAAGAATTAAATCAAAAAAGCAGGGACTGACTAATTGCGGAACGCCTCTGGTGGACTCAGGCTCTCCTGTCACGGACTTGATGCTCCCTGGGTCCCAGCATTCCAGAGGAGCAGCCCCGGGAATGCCAGGCAGTAAGTGGGAATTCACTCAGCACTGTTCTCTGCACGTCTTCTAACACAGCATACAATATTATACACAAAACAAACAGGATGGCTCTTAGGGCTGCAGATCCAAAGTCTGGTCCCAACCTTTATCCCACTCCTAGCCAGTTAATTAAGAAAAGCCTCGACTTCCTGCATGTAAAATGGGGATGCTAAGTAGTCACATAAAGGTTATTGTGAGACATCAGCAAACTGTTATTATTGAATAATAAGAATGGCACGGCACTTAAAAACACGTAGGGGGGCTGAACACTGGTGGCTCACTCCTTTAACCCCAGCACTCAGGGGGCAGAGGCAGGCAGATCTCTGAGCCTGAGGCCAATCTGGTCTACAGAGCAGGGAGTTCTAAGGCATGACTACACAGAGAAACCCTGTCTCAAGAAATAAAAGGAAATGAAAATGAACTAAAGTAGGTGTTATAAGGCATAATACCACATTTCATTATAAAATATGCTAAGCACATAATTGTTAGAGTTTTGAAGTTCATATAGAATACAGTGAGGAGACGGGATGCTATCTATAGGATGTGGGCATGGATTTCCAAGCCAGGCACAGGGGATGACTCAGAGTCCTGGCTGGAACACTGTATTTCTCCCAATGGACTTAGGAAGAAAAAAAGGAGAGAAATTGGGTGACTGCACACCGGCTCAGCTCTCTCTCATCTTCTTGGTGTTCTTTGCTGGGCTTCAAACTCTCGGGCTGTGTGAGGAAGTCTGGGAGCCTTCCGCCTCCGTTCACCAGTGTTCAACCAGTGCTGTGGGTCTGTCTTTCCTCAGACGGTCATGCCGAAAGGATGAACACAAAGCAGCTTTTAGATTCTCTCCTTCCTAAGAAAAGTGATAAAAAAAAAACATTTCTGAAAATAAGATAACTAAATCAACATCAGGACCAGTGAGCCTCCTCCTCTTCCACCATCGGCCGCTCTCTTGTTCCCATGCGCGCAGTTTGGCTGGAATCCCCCTCATCCCTTACACAAGCTAAGAAATCTGGTTTGCTCTTCTTCCCCAGAACCGCGCCCACAAGAAGAAAACTCTAGGCTAATATATCATCTCTCCCCATCTCCGAGTTCCTGGCTACCAGTCCAAGCCCCTATCTCATACATCACACCCTGCACCTCCAAAACCCATAAAATTCTCTTGCTTGGCACGTGACTTCCCTCTCCTCCACCTCTGAGATCAGTGAACTTGCCCGAGAGTTGCCTCTCAGCAAACCTGCCTTTATAGTTCTGATTTGGCTTCAGTGACTTCATTTCATCGGTGGAGAAACTTATCTCACACCACACACTCATATAGAGAAATATTGTTAGCTCGCTGATGCACACGCATGCACACATGGAGACATACAGATACATGCACATCTGGTTGGTGTGCGTGCGCACGCACACACAGCTCTCCTGCTCGTTTCTCATGTTTCCACATGGGTGGAAGCAGGGGGTTTCCTCTATTTCTCAGCTATGGATGCTGTGCGGGGCTCCAGCTGAAGGACCAGCTGGAAGCAATTGTCCCCAAATTACTAGGTCACCTTTACACTCTCTGCATTGAGAAGCACTGCACTGACTGAGGTTAAACATACCCAGATTCACAGAATGCCTGGGTTAGTCCCGACAGTGGGCCATCTGAAGGCCCTGTAGACAGACTCCTCCTGTGTAGTGAGAACGTTAGTGTCTTTAAAAGCATAGAAATGTTATAGGAATGTGTTTTTGTCTTAGTCCCTGGTGTGGGGTATGGGGCTGCTTTAGATTGTCCATGGCGGCTGACTATGATTTGTCTTGTGCCTTGGCACAGGCGTGATTTTGCCAGCTGCAGATAGTTTTGAAAATGTATGACATTTGGAATCTAGGGACTCTTGAGAGGGACATGGCCACTGCTGCTCCTTCTGCTGCTGCTGGTTGCTGGTTGCTGGTTGCTGACTGCTGGATGCTGACTGCTGACTGCTGACTGCTGACTGCTGACTGATGGATGCTGGATGCTGGCTGATGGATGTTGGATGCTGGCTGATGGATGCTGGATGCTGGCTGATGGATGTTGGATGCTGTGCTGCATGCTGGTTGCTGGTTGCCGACTGCTGGTTGCTGACTGCTGGATGCTGACTGCTTGGATGCTGACTGCTGGCTGATGGATGCTGAATGCTGGATGCTGGATGCTAGATGCTGGAATCTGGATGCTGCATACTGTGTGCTGCATGCTGGATGCTGGTTGCTGGTTGCAGATAGGATGAAAATCAAAATTGTCCCAAGGAACTTGAAATTCCTAATCAACAGAAAGTAGTCAAACAATACCAATGCCCCCCTTTTCCCTCTAACCTTCTTTCTATCCTACCTAGTATTGGGGAGTTGGAAGTGATAAGGGTGGAAATAGCAGCTCATAAGGTAGCCAAAAGTCAAGTTACACTCTTTTTTTTTTTTTGGTTCTTTTTTTCGGAGCTGGGGACCAAACCCAGGGCCTTGCGCTTCCTAGGCAAGCGCTCTACCACTGAGCTAAATCCCCAGCCCCTCAAGTTACACTCTTACACATGGCTTCTGCCCTTCCCTCATGCCAGCTCTCCTAACCACATCAGCTGCCACTCTGCGTCAGAGAGCCCTCTCCTATGGATAACCTTTGCTTTCCCATC